>NC_060173.1:22304916-22604916 GCF_021184085.1 Oncorhynchus gorbuscha | reverse complement strand
CATGAGAAAAAAATGAGAGCGCCAAAGAGAGGGTGCGCTTGTGACCGCTGCTGAGAGAGAGTGGTGGTGTGACCACTGATGAGAGAGAGTGGTGGTGTGAGTGGTGCTTTGAGAGAGTGGTGGTGTGACCACTGTTGAGAGAGAGTGGTGGTGAGAGTGGTGCTGAGAGAGTGGAGGTGTGACAACTGCTGAGAGAGAGTGGAGGTGTGAGTGGTGCTGAGAGAGAGTGGTGGTGTGAGAGGTGCTGATAGTGAGTGGAGGTGTGAGTGGTGCCAAGAGAGAGTGGTATGTGACAACTGCTGAGAGAGAGTGGAGGTGTGAGTGGTGCTGATAGAGAGTGGTGGTGTGAGTGGTTCTGAGAGAGAGTTGTGGTGTGACCACTGTTGAGAGAGAGTGGTGGTGTAACCACTGCTGAGAGAGAGTGGTGGTGTAAACACTGCTGAGAGAGAGTGGTGGTGTAAACACTGCTGAGAGAGAGTGGTGGTGTAACCACTGCTGAGAGGGAGTGCTGGTGTGAGTGGTGCTGAGAGAGAGTGGTGGGGTTAGTGGTGCTGAGAGAGAGTGGTGGGGTTAGTGGTGCTGAGAGAGAGTGGTGGTGTGAGTGGTGCTGAGAGAGAGTGGTGGTGTTAGTGGTGCTGAGAGAGAGTGGCGGTGTGACTGCTGCAGAGAGAGAGTGGTGGTGTGAGTGGTGCTGAGAGAGAGTGGTGGGGTTAGTGGTGCTGAGAGAGAGTGGTGGGGTTAGTGGTGCTGAGAGAGAGTGGTGGTGTGAGTGGTGCTGAGAGAGAGTGGTGGTGTTAGTGGTGCTGAGAGAGAGTGGCGGTGTGACTGCTGCAGAGAGAGAGTGGTGGTGTGACTGCTGCTGAGAGAGAGTGGAGGTGTGAGTGGTGCTGATAGTGAGTGGAGGTGTGAGTGGTGCCAAGAGAGAGTGGTATGTGAGCAGTGCTGAGAGAGAGTGGTGGTGTGAGTGGTGCTGATAGAGAGTGGTGGTGTGACTGCTGCTGAGAGAGAGTGGAGGTGTGAGTGGTGCTGAGAGAGAGTGGTGGTGTTAGTGGTGCTGAGAGAGAGTGGTGGTGTGAGTGGTGCTGAGAGAGAGTGGCGGTGTGACTGCTGCGGAGAGAGAGTGGTGGTGTGAGTGGTGCTGAGAGAGAGTGGAGGTGTGAGAGGTGCTGATAGTGAGTGGAGGTGTGAGTGGTGCCAAGAGAGTGGTGGTGTGAGTGGTGCTGAGAGAGAGTGGTGGTGTGAGAGGTGCTGATAGTGAGTGGAGGTGTGAGTGGTGCCAAGAGAGAGTGGTGGTGTGAGTGGTGCTGAGAGAGAGTGGTGGTGTGAGAGGTGCTGATAGTGAGTGGAGGTGTGAGTGGTGCCAAGAGAGAGTGGTGGTGTGAGAGGTGCTGATAGTGAGTGGAGGTGTGAGTGGTGCCAAGAGAGAGTGGTATGTGAGCGGTGCTGAGAGAGAGTGGAGGTGTGAGTGGTGCTGATAGAGAGTGGTGGTGTGAGTGGTTCTGAGAGAGAGTTGTGGTGTGACCACTGTTGAGAGAGAGTTGTGGTGTGACCACTGTTGAGAGAGAGTGGTGGTGTAAACACTGCTGAGAGAGAGTGGTGGTGTAAACACTGCTGAGAGAGAGTGGTGGTGTAACCACTGCTGAGAGAGAGTGCTGGTGTGAGTGGTGCTGAGAGAGAGTGGTGGTGTAACCACTGCTGAGAGAGAGTGCTGGTGTGAGTGGTGCTGAGAGAGAGTGGTGGTGTGAGGGTGCTGATAGAGAGTGGTGGTATGACCGCTGCTGAGAGAGAGTGGTGGTGTGAGTGTTGCTGAGAGAGAGTGGTTGTTTGAGTGGTGCTGAGAGAGAGTGGTGGTGTGAGTGGTGCTGATAGAGAGTGGTGGTGTGACTGCTGCTGAGAGAGAGAGTTGTGGTGTGAGTAGTGCTGAGAGAGAGTGGTTGTGTGAGTGGTGCTGAGAGAGAGTGGTGTGAGTGGTGCTGATAGAGAGTGGTGGTGTGACTGCTGCTGAGAGAGAGTGGTGGTGTGAGTGGTGCTGAGAGAGAGTGGTTGTGTGAGTGATTCTGAGAGAGAGTGGTGGTGTGAGTGGTGCTGAGAGAGAGTGGTGGTGTTAGTGGTGCTGAGAGAGAGTGGCGGTGTGACTGATGCGGAGAGAGAATGGTGGTGTGAGTGGTGCTGAGAGAGAGTGGAGGTGTGAGTGGTGCTGAGAGAGAGTGGTGGTGTGAGAGGTGCTGATAGTGAGTGGAGGTGTGAGTGGTGCCAAGAGAGAGTGGTATGTGAGCGGTGCTGAGAGAGAGTGGTGGTGTGAGTGGTGCTGATAGAGAGTGGTGGTGTGACTGCTGCTGAGAGAGAGTGGAGGTGTGAGTGGTGCTGAGAGAGAGTGGAGGTGTGAGTGGTGCTGAGAGAGAGTGGTGTGTGACTGCTGCAGAGAGAGAGTGGTGGTGTGAGTGGTGCTGAGAGAGAGTGGAGGTGTGAGTGGTGCTGAGAGAGAGTGGTGGTGTGAGTGGTGCTGATAGAGAGTGGTGGTGTGACTGCTGCTGAGAGAGAGTGGAGGTGTGAGTGGTGCTGAGAGAGAGTGGAGGTGTGAGTGGTGCTGAGAGAGAGTGGTGTGTGACTGCTGCAGAGAGAGAGTGGTGGTGTGAGTGGTGCTGAGAGAGAGTGGAGGTGTGAGTGGTGCTGAGAGAGAGTGGAGGTGTGAGTGGTGCTGAGAGAGAGTGGTGTGTGACTGCTGCAGAGAGAGAGTGGTGGTGTGAGTGGTGCTGAGAGAGAGTGGAGGTGTGAGTGGTGCTGAGAGAGAGTGGTGGTGTGAGAGGTGCTGATAGTGAGTGGAGGTGTGAGTGGTGCCAAGAGAGAGTGGTATGTGAGCAGTGCTGAGAGAGAGTTGAGGTGTGAGTGGTGCTGATAGAGAGTGGTGCTGTGAGTGGTGCTGAGAGAGAGTTGTGTGTGAGTGCTGCTGATAGAGAGTGGTGTACTGATCCAGACAAAACCACACCACCACTCTCTCCCAGTACTACTGATCCAGACAAAACCACACCACCACTCTCTCCCAGTACTACTGATCCAGACAAAACCACACCACCACTCTCTCTCAGTACTACTGATCCAGACAAAACCACACCACCACTCTCTCCCAGTACTACTGATCCAGACAAAACCACACCACCACTCTCTCCCAGTACTGCTGATCCAGACTAAACCACACCACCACTCTCTCTCACAAACACAGAAAGAAATAACTAATCATTAGCTCTCCCTGAATGCAACTCCAATCTCAATGACGTTCTTAATTGCGTTCCAAGCCTATTTCTTTTGTTAGCTAATTTTACAGAGTATGAATCACACACTCAGAGAAAGTGAAAGATAGAAAAAGTATGCGTGTACATGTAACAGTATAACTTTAAACCATCCCCTCGCCCATACCCGGGCTCGAACCAGGGACCCTCTGCACACATCAACAACTGACACGCACGAAACATCGTTACCCATCGCTCCACAAAAGCCGCGGCACTTGCAGAGCAAGGTGAACCACTACTTCAAGGTCTCAGAGCAAGTGACGTCACCGATTGAAACACTATTTAGCACACACCACCGCTAACTAAGCTAGCATTTCACATCCGTTACATTTGCAATGCAATGAGAGCAGTTAGTTCATTTCAATAGCAGTTTAAATATGTCTGTCCACAGCAGCTGCCTCTGGTGTCACAGGTAGAGAGGCAGGCAGGCAGAGAGGCAGGCAGGCAGAGAGGCAGGCAGGCAGAGAGGCAGGCAGGCAGAGAGGCAGGCAGGCAGAGAGGCAGGCAGGCAGAGAGGCAGGCAGGCAGAGAGGCAGGCAGGCAGAGAGGCAGGCAGGCAGAGAGGCAGGCAAATCAAATCAAATCAAATTGTATTTGTCACATACACATGGTTAGCAGATGTTAATGCGAGTGTAGCGAAATGCTTGTGCTTCTAGTTCCGACAATGCAGTGATAACCAACAAGTAATCTAACTAACAATTCCAAAACTACTGTCTTATACACAGTGTAAGGGAATAAAGAATATGTACATAAGGATATATGAATGAGTGATGGTACAGAGCAGCATACAGTAGATGGTATTGAGTACAGTATATACATATGAGATGAGTATGTAGACAAAGTAAACAAAATGGCATAGTTAAAGTGGCTAGTGATACATGTATTACATAAGGATGCAGTCGATGATGTAGAGTACAGTATATACGTATGCATATGAGATTAATAATGTAGGCAGGCAGACTCATTAATCTCTCTCAATCACTGAGTCAGTGTATTAGTGTAGAGGGGACTTAACGAGCACATAAAACATGCTGTTCAAACAGGCCCCAGTAATTATGTTCCACATTGTAAAGCAGACCTACTGTTTGTTCTAATGACACTATTACAATGTCAAACCATACACAGAAGTCACAGAGAGGGAGAGGGAGAGAGGGAGGGAGGGAGGGAGGGAGGGGTGTGTGTGTGTGTGTGTGTGTGTGTGTGTGTGTGTGTGTGTGTGTGTGTGTGTGTGTGTGTGTGTGTGTGTGTGTGTGTGTGTGTGTGTGTGTGTGTGTGTGTGTGTGTGTGTGTGTGTGTGTGTGTGTGTGTGTGTGTGTGTGTGTGTGTGTGTGTGAGAGAGAGAGAGAGTGATGCAGTGCTTAATTTGAGCCGGAACAGGATCCAGCACCTATTTTCCCAGATCCGGTACCTTTCATGTCATTATTTATTCATTGTTTTATTGTTCTCACTGTAAACATTCTAATAAAAGTGATCAGAGTTCAATCAAGTTTCTTCCTCGTTATTTCTCCCACCCCCCAGAAAATAAGTACAAGTAAAAGAGTGGGGATGCTTCTGTGTAATCATCCTATCCTCCAGACCTGCTCTCTTATTTGTACATAGAGGTTATGGGGAGGGCCGGTGGTGTAAGTATCTGATCTTGACACAGGTCTTGGAAGTTCTGGTCAGCCAGTGAAAAGGTACATACGTAATCACGTCACTTTGCCTAGGCTAGTCATCTCTCTACTGAATTTGAAATGTGGGAAAGCCAAATAAAAAATGTATAAGAAAAGGCAATCGAGTTTGATGATGGGGGGGTAATGCATCCACCGATTAAGTGGAGCACATACAATCTGATCAAGAACAAGCAAACACACAGTTGAAGTTGGAAGTTATTAAAGTTATTAAAACACATTGTTCAACCACTCCACACATTTCTTGTCAACAAACTATAGTTTGGGCAAGTCGGTTAGGACATCCACTTTGTGCATGACACAAGACATTTTTACAACAATTGTTTACAGACAGATTATTTCACTTCTAATTCACTGTATCACAATTCCAGTGGTTCAGAAGTTTACAAACACTAAGTTGACTGTGCCTTTAAACAGCTTGGAAAATTCCAGAAAATTATGTTGTGGCTTTAGAAGCTTCTGATAGCCTAATTGACATAGTTTGAGTCAATTGGAGGTGTACCTGTGGATGTATTTCAAGGCAGAACTTCAAACTCAATGCCTATTTGCTTGACATCATGGTAAAATCAAAAGAAATCAGCCAAGGCCTCAGAAAAAGAATTGTAGACCTCCATAAGTCTGGTTCAAACTTGAGAGCAATGTCCAAATGCCTGAAGGTACCATGTTCACCTGTGCAAACAATAGTACGCAAGTATAAACACCATGGGACCATGCAGCCGTCATACCACTCAGGAAGGAGACGCGTTCTGTCTCCTAGAGATGAATGTACTTTGGTGCGAAAAGTGAAAATCAATCCCAGAACAACAGCAAAGGACCTTGTAAAGATGTTGGAGGAAACAGTTACAAAAGTATCTATATCCACAGTAAAACGAGTCCTATATCGACATAACCTGAAAGGCCGCTCAGCAAGGAAGAAGCCACTGCTCCAAAACCGCCATAAAAAAGCCAGACTACGGTTTGCAACTGCACATAGGAACAAAGATCGTACCTTTTGGAGAAATGTCCTCTGGTCTGATGAAACAAAAATAGAACTGTTTGGCCACAATGACCATTGTTATGTTTGGAGGAAAAAGGGGGATGCCTGCAAGCCGAAGAACACCATCCCAACTGTGAAGCACGGGGGTGGCAGCATCATATTGTGGGAGTGCTTTGCTGCAGGAGGGACTGGTGCACTTCACAAAATAGATGGCATCATGAGGACGGAAAATTATGTGGATATATTGAAGCAACATCTCAAGACATCAGTCAGGAAGTTAAAGCTTGGTTGCAAATGGGTCTTCCAAATGGACAATGATCCCAAGCATACTTCCAAAGTTGTGGCAAAATAGCTTAAGGACAACAAAGTCAAGGTATTGGAGTGGCCATCACAAAGCCCTGACCTCAATCCTATAGAGAATATGTTGGCAGAACTCCTACAAGACAGAACTGCCAAAGGAAGTGGTGTTGCAATCTACTGCAGAGATATCCTGCAGAGTTCTGTCTAACGATCCAGGTCTGTACCCAAACAGTTCAAACTTCTACTTTTAAAAATATATCTTTGAGGAAAACAGGTCTCTCACCGTTGCCGCTTGCTATAGACCACCCTCTGCCCCCAGCTGTGCCCTGGACACCATATGTGAACTGATTGCCCCCATCTATCTTCAGAGCTTGTTCTGCTGGGTGAACTACACAGTGACATGGTTAACACCCCGGCCATCCTACAATCTAAGCTTTATGCCCTCAATTTCACACAAATGATCAATAAACCCACCAGGTACAACCCCAAATCTGTAAACACGGGAACCCTCATAGATATCCTAACCAACTTGCCCTCCAAATACACCTCTGCTGTTTTCAACCAAGATCTCAACGATCCCTGCCTCATTACCTGCATCCGTAATGGGTCTGCAGTCAAACGACCACCCCTCATCACTGTAAAACGCTCCCTAAAACACTTCAGTAAGCAGGCCTTTCTAATCAACCTGGCCGGGGTATCCTGGAAGGATATTGACCTCATCCCGTCAGTAGAGGATGCCTGGTTATTCTTTAAAAGAGCCTTCTTAAATAAGCATGCCCCATTCAAATTTTTTAACAGGAACAGATATAGCCCTTGGTTCTCTCCAGACCAAACTGCCCTTGACTAGCACAAAAACATCATGTGGCATTCTGCATTAGCATCGAACAGTCCCTGTGATTTGCAACTTTTCAGGGAAGTTAAGAACAAATATACACAGGCAGTTAGGAAAGCAGAGGCTAGCTTTTTCAAGCAGAAATTTGCATCCTGTAGCACAAACTCAAAAAAGTTCTGGGACACTGTAAAGTTCATGGACAATACGAGCACCTCCTCTCAGCTGCCCACTAAACTGACGCTAGGAAACACTGTCACCACCGATAAATCCACTATAATTGAGAATTTCAATAACCATTTTTCTATGGCGGGCCATGCTTTCCACCTGGCTACCCCATCCCCTCACAACAACTCGCCAAACCCCCCCCCCCCACTTTTCCTTCACCCAAATCCAGATAGCTAATGTTCTGAAAGAGCTGCAAAATCTGGACCCCTACAAATCAGCCGGGCTAGGCAATCTGGACCCTCTCTTTCTAAAATGATCTGCCAAAATTGTTGCAACCCCTATTATTAGCCTGTTCAACCTCTCTTTCGTATTGTCTGAGATTCCCATAGATTGGAAAGCTGCCAAGGTCATCCCCCTCTTCAAAGGGGGAGACACTCTAGACCCAAACTGCTACAGACCTATATCTATTCTACCCTGCCTTTCTAAGGTTTCGAAAGCCAAGTTAACACCATACCTTCTCCGCTATGCAATCTGGTTTCAGAGCTGGTCATGGGTGCACCTCAGCCATGCTCAAGGTCCAAAACGATATCATAACCGCCATCGATAAAAGACAATACTGTGCAGCCGTATTCACCGACCTGGCTAAGGCTTTCAACTCTGTCAATCACAACATTTTATTGGCAGATTCAACAGCCTTGGATCAAATGATTGCCTCGCCTGGTTCACCAACTACTTCTCTGATAGAGTTCAGTGTGTCAAATCGGGGGGCCTGTTGTCCGGACCTCTGGCAGTCTCTATGGGGGTGCCACAGGGTTCAATTCTCGGGCCGACTCTCTACTCTGTATACATCAATGATGTCGCTCTTGCTGCTGGTGATTCTCTGATCCACCTCTACGCAGACGACACCATTCTGTATACTTCTGGCCCTTCTTTGGACCCTGTGTTAACTAACCTCCAGACGAGCTTCAATGTCGTACAGCTCTCCTTCCGTTGCCTCCAACTGCTCTTAAATGCAAGTAAAACCATATGCATGCTCTTCAAATGATCGCTGCCCGCACCTGCCCAGTCTGGTTAGACTGTAAACTCTCCTTCCAGACTCACATTAAAAATCTCCAATCCAAAATTAAATTTAGAATTGGCTTCCTATTTCGCAACAAAGCATCCTTCACTCATGCTGCCAAACATACCTTCGTAAAACTGACCATCCTACCGATCCTCGACTTCGGTGATGTCATTTACAAAATAGCCTCCAACACTCTACTCAACAAATTGGATGCAGTCTATTACAGTGCCATCCGTTTTGTTACCAAAGGTCCATATACTACTCACCACTGCAACCTGTACGCTCTCGTTGGCTGTCCCTCGCTTCATATTCGTAGCCAAACCCACTGGCACCAGGTCATCTACAAGTCTCTGGTAGGTAAAGCACCGCCTTATCTCAGCTCACTGGTCACCATAGCAGCACCCACCCGTAGCACACGCTCCAGAAGGGATATCTCTCTGGTCACCCCCAAAGCCAATTCTTCCTTTGGCCGCCTGTCCTTCCAGTTCTCTGCTGCCAATGACTGGAACGAATTGCAAAAATCACTAAGGCTGGAGACTTTTACCTCCCTCACTAGCTTTAAGCACCAGCTGTCAGAGCAGCTCACAGATCACTGCACCCGTACATAGTTCAACTTTAAATAGCCCATCCAATCTACCTCATCCCCATACTGTACTTATTTATTTATCTTGCTCCTTTTCACCCCAGTATCTCTACTTGCACATTCACCTTCTGCCCATTCTACCATTCCAGTGTTTAAGTGCTATATTGTAATTACTTCGCCACCATGGCCTATTTATTGCCTTACCTCCCTTATCCTACCTCATTTGCATGTGCTGTATATAGATTTTTCTACTGTGTTATTGACTGTATGTTTGTTTATTCCATGTGTAACTGTGTTGTTGTATGTGTCAAACTGCTTTGCTTTATCTTGGCCAGGTTACAGTTGCAAATGAGAACTTGTTCTCAACTAGCCTACCTGGTTAAATAATGGTGAACTAAAAATAAAAATAAAAAATTAAACTGAAAAAGCATGTGCGAGCAAGGAGGCCTACAAACCTGACTCAGTTACACCAGCTCTGTCAGGAGCAATGGGCCAAAATTCACCCATCTTATTGTGGGAAGCTTGTGGAAGGCTACCCAAAACGTTTGACCCAAGTTTTACAATTTAAAGGCAACGCTACCAAATACTAATTGAGTGTATGTAAACTTCTGACCCACTGGGAATGTGATGAAAGAAATAAAAGCTGAAATAAATTATTCTCTCTACTATTATTCTGACATTTCACACTCTTAAAATAAAGTGGTGATCCTAACTGACCTAAGATAGGACATTTTGTACTAGGATTAAATGTCAGAAATTGTGAAAAACTGAGTTTAAATGTATTTGGCTAAGGTGTACGTAAACTTCAAACTTCAACTGTATATAACCTCTGGCTTGTCATAATAAATTCAACGCTTGGCTGTACAACATGCAAAAAGGTAGGAAATGTGGGTGAAGAGGAGAGGAGATGGGTGATGATGGTGGTGGTGTTAGAGGAGAGGGGTGAAGAAAGGAGGAGGAGATAGGTAGTGATGGTGTTAGAGGAGAGGGGTGACGAGAGGAAGAGAGTAGATGGGTGAAGGGTAGAGGAGTGAAGAGGAGAGGAGTGAAAAGAGGAAGAGGAAAGGGGCTCTTGTCTTGCCTCTTTCATCTTGGCTGCGCTGAAGGAGGGGGTGAGGATGCTGCGTACTCTCTTCCAGTGCTCGTTCCTCAGCATCAGCAGACAGTCACTCATGGGCTTAGTAGCGGCACGGATTGTCTGCAAAGAAGAAATGAGGGAGACAACATTTCAAGAATATTCACACTCCAAAATTCTGGTACTGATCATGCACATAAAGTATGTGTGCACTCGCACGCAACCACGCACAGATCCCTCCCTCTGTATTGTATATAGGTGATTCAGAAATCTGAGACCAGAACCACAGGTCAGTGTGTGTATGTCTCCCTCACCACCCAGCCCCCACCACCTTGCCCCCAGGTCAGATCTTAGGACTCATGAAGAGATGGAGGAATCAGCATGCCCAGCCTGTCCTCTCTCGTGTTCTTTTCCTGTCCAGCAAGCGCATGTAGTCAATGGTTATCACTGTCCTTAGAGCCTATGGTCCTCTTTGGTGGAACTAACACTGGATACAATGCTAGAATACTGAAGATCTGGAGATACTGTGGAAATCCAGAGGAATACAGAACATTGCCACGTGACCTGAGCTAACACTGATCGCTTACCGATTGATGTTCATAGACGTTAATAAATGGTTATAAGGTGTTTATAAATCTTCATAAAGTATTCAGAAATGTTCATAAAGCATTAGGTGCCCAATGCAGGTGATTTCTGGCTGACAATACTTCATGGTTTATGTTGTGATGTTTACTTGTTTAAACAGTATCTATCATATTAGCATTTTCCCATGCTTGTATAATATTCCAGACAAAATGTAATAACATTTATAATTTCTTCATCTGTGTGTCTTGGTATTGTTCCATCGGTGAGAATTAAGTAGCGCCCTAACGCAATAACATTTATGGAAAAGGAAACTGTTGTTCGGTAGTTTAGAGTGCTTGATTAAAATAAACCATTTATATTTTTTGAGGCCACAGCATTACAGTGGAGTGTGTTTGTGTCTATGCCTCCATGGAGACTATTTTACGGGTCTGCTCCTGCTGCTGGTCGCAGATGGTGTAGGGGCTCTGGAACATACACACATGCACGAATGCACACACGCATGCATACACACACACACGCACGCACGCACACACACACACACACACACACACACACACACACACACACACACACACACACACACACACACACACACACACACACACACACACACACACACACACACACACACACACACACACACACACACACACACACACACACACACACACACACACACACACTCACACATACGCACAGCAAGACCCACATCTCAACACTACACGATCGCATACACCACTCAGTAACACAGCAAGTGCCACATCTCCATAATACGAATCCCACACACACAGCAGGGCCCAGATCTCAGCACCATATGCACATCCAGCACTCTGTGAGCTACTGCTCGACTGGTTGTTAAGTGAACAATGAGTCAGGAGTTTGGGAATGGGAAGCCGACCAGTAAACA
This sequence comes from Oncorhynchus gorbuscha, assembly GCF_021184085.1. Classification (NCBI taxonomy): domain Eukaryota; kingdom Metazoa; phylum Chordata; class Actinopteri; order Salmoniformes; family Salmonidae; genus Oncorhynchus; species Oncorhynchus gorbuscha. Next base: position 22,593,473 of record NC_060173.1, on the reverse strand, counting down.
TCATACACTCTTAGAAAGCATCATACACTATCTAGAACCTTAAAGGGTTCAAGAACCCTTTTTGGTTGCAGGTAGAACCCATTTGGTTCCAAGTAGAACCCCTTTAGGTTCAACATGGAACCAAAAAGGGTTCTACCTGGAACCAAAAAGGGTTCTACCTGGAACCAAAAGCAGGTTCTCCTATGGGGACAGCCAAAGAGTTTTCTGAGTCAAATTCACTAAATCAAACATGTAAAACATTTCACTAAGCTCCTGTATCCACCCTGGATCTAAAGACTGTATATGTGTGCGTGTGTGCTGCATACATACCACAATATTTCTGGGTGATTGGTGCACAACATTTCTGGGTGATTGGTGTTAACATCTGTCTATATACTGTATTGGGAGTTGTATTTTACATGATGTGCATGACTGCCATGATTATTCTGGTTGCCAAAAATATAATTACATATGATTCACAAAGCAATACAGTTGGGGCGGCAGCGTAGCCTAGTGGTTAGAGCGTTGGACTAGTAACCGGAAGGTTGCGAGTTCAAACCCCTGAGCTGACAAGGTACAAATCTGTCGTTCTGCCCCTGAACAGGTAGTTAACCCAATGTTCCCAGGCTGTCATTGAAAATAAGAATATGTTCTTAACTGACTTGCCTGGTTAAATAAAGGTCAAATTAAAAAAATATAGCCACCACCCTGTTCCATTGTCAGGGTAATTCTGAATCACAAAAATACCTATGATGACATCACACAATCAAACCAGACAATAAGGTAGAATGTTGGAATTTATAAAGTTTGGTTGCATTTATTTAAAGTGTCTGCTAAATGATCATTAGTAGCCTACCAAACTTGCAAACAGCCAGTAATGGCCTGTACTCAGTGCTCTATTGTCCCTCCATCAGGCTCTATTGTGCCTCTGATCACTCTGTCATCAATGCAAATGCTTTAGGAAATTACATCCGACACTTCATGAGAAACCTGGCATTCTGAGTTTGAGTGGACCTGTTGTGCAACGAGAGCCAGCTCCTCATAGCTGCTTGATGCATAGAATTAAAGTGTTCCTATAAGCCCATGTTGCACAACATTTCGATAGGCTATGCTATTCAATTATGTGAGAAAATAACGTTTTTATGTTATAAAGAGAAGGATCGCATCAGCTTTCTGTAGGCTTACAATTTTTATTTCTCAACTTTCCTAATATTAAGCACATTGTTTTGCTTTACAACTGGAGTAGCCTACCTGGCTGGCTTGAAAATGAGCTGTGGGAAACGCGTCCTCCATTCGCTAGTCAAGCGCATATGGATAACATGTATTTTTTCCCCTGTTCCGACAGGTCCATGATAATGGTACATTCTGAATCAAAACAAATTTCACACATTTTTTTTTTTTTTTTACCTTTATTTAAACGGGCAAGTCAGTTAAGAAAACATTCTTATTTTCAATGACGGCCTGGGAACAACAGTGGGTTAACTGTCTGTTCAGGGGCAGAACGACAGATTTGTACCTTGTCAGCTCGGGGGTTTGAACTCATAACCTTCCGATTACTAGTCCAACACTCTAACCACTAGGCTACGCTGCCACCCCGCTACAGTACCAGTCAAAAGTTTGGACACAACTACTCATTCCAGGGTTTTTCTTTATTTTTTAAAACAATTTTCTACATTGTAGAATAACAGTGAAGTTATCAAAACTATGAAATAACACATGTGGAATCGTGTAGTCACCAAAAAAGTGTTCAACAAATCAAAATCATCATTAGAGATGCATCATGCAGCCTTAGCCTATATGTTTTGATTTCTAAAACATTCTAACATTTCTGTCACAACTAATGTTACATAAATAACTCTAAATGAAGCTTATAGGAGGACCTGTTTCTTTGTTAACCGCTCAGCACAGATAGACCCATGTGCCCAATCCCTCAGAAATCCTTTGGGAAAAATATCCTTTATATTTTTTCAGTTACAGTAGATGTTCCAAAGGTCCACATCAGTGGCTTGTAACCTATGCGTGGAAGCTGGAGATGCTAAACATGTTTAAGCTAATTAACGGTAAATGACTGTGAGACTGGCAGATATTTGCATGGCAATCAACGGCTGACAAAATGTCACAACCTCCACAGCCCTATGTGCAGCGAAGAAAGACCTAGAAAAATTGCAGCTGGCTCAACAAAGCAGCACGTCTAGCCCTTAACTGCACACATGGAACTAACAACATGTATGATAGTTTTTCATGGTTGAGGGTTGAGGAGAAATTGACTACGTCTCTTCTAGTCTTTTTAAGAAGCATTTGTGTGTTGAAAATGCCGAAGCACTTGTATAATCTATTTGCCTACACTTCTAACAGACATACATACGCCACCAGGCACTTAAAACTTGTGTCTTGCCCATTCACCCTCTGAATGGCACACATATACAGTCCATGTCTCAATACTTAAACATCCTTCCTTAACCTGTCTCCCTTTCATGTACTCTGATTGAAGTGGATTTAAGGAGTGACATCAATTAGGGATGATAGCTTTCACTTGGATTCACCTGGTCAGTCTATGTCATGGAAAGAGCAGATGTTCATAATGTTTTGTAGAATCAGTGTATAACTCGTATTTATTTATTTAAATTATGTCCTTATCTATAACTGTTCTGTACTTGTCATGTATTTGTACATTTTATGTGGACCCCAGAGTGGCTGCTGCATGTGTAGTAGCTAATGGGGATCCTAATAAACGTAACTAAACTAAACTGAGCCCACTCTCTCAGGCCTCTGCTACAGGCAGGGAACAGGTTCACCAGTATCTTCCTGGCCTGGAGGTTTTACCCCCAGAGAAGTCTACCTCAACCCCATAAAGCCCACTCTCTCAGGCCTCTGCTACAGGCAGGGAACAGGTTCACCAGTATCTTCCTGGCCTGGAGGTTTTACCCCCAGAGAAGTCTACCTCAACCCCATAAAGCCCACTCTCTCAGGCCTCTGCTACAGGCAGGGAACAGGTTCACCAGTATCTTCCTGGCCTGGAGGTTTTACCCCAGAGAAGTCTACCTCAACCCCATAAAGCCCACTCTCTCAGGCCTCTGCTACAGGCAGGGAACAGGTTCACCAGTATCTTCCTGGCCTGGAGGTTTTACCCCCAGAGAAGTCTACCTCAACCCCATAAAGCCCACTCTCTCAGGCCTCTGCTACATGGAGTGGAGGCAGTTGTGCACCTCAGCCTTACTCACACAGTAAGATTCCTTTTCTACCAACCTTACTATCTACACTGTTAAAACTATCATTGTCTGAAAACAAAATCTCCAATATTTTTATGACTTCATGTTTTCCAGCTTGCCTCCTCTTCCTGTCGTGAGGCCACTCAGTCTCTCTCTGAGTTCTCCAGTTGTGAGCAGCACTGGGAGGACCGGTGCAGACAGGTCCAGTACATTACAAACAACTCCTGTCTGAGTCGCAGCAATGGCTTCTGGTCTGCTAACTCAAGGAGACGAGGCGCAGCAATGGCTAAGTTCTACAAGAGACTGAGAAAGGCTGAGGACATTTTTCGATAATGATGAAGAGGAAAAGGAGATGGGGCACCAAAGGGCATGCAGCTTGTGAGCTTTGAGTATCAGGCGGTGTCGGAGTTGGTTGTAGCCTTTGGCTTCCTGTCTCTCTCAGATTGACAAAACATGAAAAAACATCAAGATGTTTTCTCAATACAGTGCAGATAGTTCAGGTACCATTAATTGACTCTTAATTGACTATTTAGCAGTCTTATGGCTTGGGGGTCGAAGCTGTCTCGGATCCTGTTGGTCTGTGATCCGATGCTCCTGTACCGTTTGCCGGACGGTAGCAGAGTGAACAGTCTATGGCTTGGGTGGCTAGAGTTTTTGCCATCTTTTCGGGCCTTCCTCTGACACCGCCTGATATAGAGGTCCTGGATGGCAGGGAGCTCAGCCCCAGTGATATACTAGGTCATCCGAACCACCCTCTGTAGCGTTTTGCGGTCAAGGGTGGTTCATTTACCATACCAAGTGGTGATTGCAGCCCGTCAAGATGCTCTTGATGGTGGCGCTGTAAAACTACTTTTTGGGGATCAGATGGCCCATGCCAAATCTTTTCAGCCTCCTGAGGCGGAAGAGGTGCTGCCGTGCCCTCTTCATGACTGTGCGGGTGTGGACCATGTTAAGTCCTTAGTGATGTGGAAGACAATGAACTTGAAGTTTGTGACCTGTTCCACAACAGTCCCTTAATGTGGACAGGGGTGTTCGCTCCCTTCTTACTCCTATAGTCCACCATCAGCTCCTTAATCTGACTGACATTGAAGGAGAGTTTGTTATCATGGCACCACGCTGCTAAGTCTCTGACCTCCTCCCTGTAGGCTGTGTCATCACCCTTTCTGAGCAGGCCGACCACCGTCGTGTCGTCAGTACACTTGATGATAGTGTTGGAGTTGTGCATGGCTCGCAGTTTGGGTGAACAGGGAGTACAGCAGGGGACTAAACACCCATGAGGGGCCCCCGTGTTTAGGGTCAGTGTGGCGGAGGTGTTGTTGCCTATCCTCACCAGCTGGGACCGACCCGTCAGGAAGTCCAGGATCCAGATGCAGAGGGAGGGGTTCAGTCCCAGGGTCCCTAGCTTGGTGATGAGCTTGGAGGGGACTATGGTGTTGAATGCTGAGCTGTAGTCTATGAGCAGTATTCTCACATCATTATATCCCCTCTTGTCCAGGTGAGAGAGGGCAGTGTGACATGCAATTGAGATAGTGGATATGTTGGGGGCTGTATGCAAATTGGTGTGGGTCTAGGGTGTCTGGGATGATGGTGTTGATGTGTGTCAAGACCAGCCTTTCAAAGGACTTCATAATTACAGATGTGAGTGCTACAGGGCGATAGTCATTTAGGTGGGTTGCCGTGGACCTCTTGGGAACAGGGACAATGGTGGCCAGCTTGAAAAATGTTGGGATTACAGACTGGGACAAGGAGATTGAAAATGTCTGTGAAGACAGTTGCCAGCTGTTCTTTGAGTACGCGTCCTGGTATTCCGTCTGGCCTGGCGGCCTTGTGATTGTTAACCTGTTGAAAGGTTTTGCTCACATCGGCCACAGAGAGCGAGATCACACAGTCATACGGAAAACAGAGGCTTTCATGCAATGCACAGTGTTATATTCCTCGAAGCAAGCATAAAAGGGATTTAGCTCGTTCGGGTGTTCTGCATCGTTAGGCAGCTCATGGCTAGATTTCCCTTTGTAATCCATTATCGTCTTCAAGCCCTGTCACATACAACAGGTGTCAGAGCCAGTGTAATAGGATTCCACCTCCCACCTATTGTCACGCCCTGGCCTTAGTATTCTGTGTTTTCTTTATTATGTTGGTTAGGCCAGGGTGTGACATGGGTGATTTATGTGTCTTGTTTTAGGGGTTTTGTAGTCGATGGGGTTGTGTTCAGTTGAGTGTTCTAGGTAAGTCTTTTTTTTCACCTTTATTTAACCAGGTAGGCTAGTTGAGAACAAGTTCTCATTTGCAACTGCGACCTGGCCAAGATAAAGCATAGCAGTGTGAGCAGACAACACAGAGTTACACATGGAGTAAACAATTAACATGTCAATAACACAGTAGGAAAAAAAGGGGGAGTCTATATACATTGTGTGCAAAAGGCATGAGGTAGGCGAATAATTACAATTTTGCAGATTAACACTGGAGTGATAAATGATCAGATGGTCATGCACAGGTAGAGATATTGGTGTGCAAAAGAGTAGAAAAGTAAATAAATAAAAACAGTATGGGGATGAGGTAGGTAAAAATGGGTGGGCTATTTGCCGATAGACTATGTACAGCTGCAGCGATTGGTTAGCTGCTCAGATAGCAGATGTTTGAAGTTGGTGAGGGAGATAAAAGTCTCCAACTTCAGCGATTTTTGCAATTCGTTCCAGTCACAGGCAGCAGAGAACTGGAACGAAAGGCGGCCAAATGAGGTGTTGGCTTTAGGGATGATCAGTAAGATACACCTGCTGGAGCGCGTGCTACGGATGGGTGTTGCCATCGTGACCAGTGAACTGAGATAAGGCGGAGCTTTACCTAGCATGGACTTGTAGATGACATGGAGCCAGTGGGTCTGGCGACGAATATGTAGCGAGGGCCAGCCGACTAGAGCGTACAAGTCGCAGTGTTGGGTGGTATAAGGTGCTTTAGTGACAAAACGGATGACACTGTGATAAACTGCATCCAGTTTGCTGAGTAGAGTGTTGGAAGCAATTTTGTAGATGACATCGCCGAAGTCGAGGATCGGTAGGATAGTCAGTTTTACTAGGGTAAGTTTGGCGGCGTGAGTGAAGGAGGCTTTGTTGCGGAATAGAAAGCCGACTCTTGATTTGATTTTCGATTGGAGATGTTTGATATGAGTCTGGAAGGAGAGTTTACAGTCTAGCCAGACACCTAGGTACTTATAGATGTCCACATATTCAAGGTTGGAACCATCCAGGGTGTTGATGCTGGTCAGGCGTGCGGGTGCAGGCAGCGAACGGTTGAAAAGCATGTATTTGGTTTTACTTGCGTTTAAGAGCAGTTGGAGGCCACGGAAGGAGTGTTGTATGGCATTGAAGCTCGTTTGGAGGTTCGATAGCACAGTGTCCAAGGACGGGCCGGAAGTATATAGAATGTTGTCGTCTGCGTAGAGGTGGATCAGGGAATCGCCCGCAGCAAGAGCAACATCATTGATATATACAGAAAACAGAGTCGGCCCGAGAATTGAACCCTGTGGCACCCCCATAGAGACTTCCAGAGGACCGGACAGCATGCCCTCCGATTTGACACACTGAACTCTGTCTGCAAAGTAATTGGTGAACCAGGCAAGACAGTCATCCGAAAAACCGAGGCTACTGAGTCTGCCGATAAGAATATGGTGATTGACCGAGTCGAAAGCCTTGGCAAGGTCGATGAAGACGGCTGCACAGTACTGTCTTTTATCGATGGCGGTTATGATATCGTTTAGTAACTTGAGCCTGGCTGAGGTGCACCCGTGACCGGCTCGGAAACCAGATTGCACAGCGGAGAAGGTACGGTGGGATTCGAGATGGTCAGTGACCTGTTTGTTGACTTGGCTTTCGAAGACCTTAGATAGGCAGGGCAGGATGGATATAGGTCTGTAACAGTTTGGGTCAAGGGTGTCTCCCCCTTTGAAGAGGGGGATGACTGTGGCAGCTTTCCAGTCCTTGGGGATCTCAGACGATATGAAAGAGGTTGAACAGACTGGTAATAGGGGTTGCGACAATGGCGGCGGATATTTTCAGAAATAGAGGGTCCAGATTGTCAAGCCCAGCTGATTTGTACGGGTCCAGGTTTTGCAGCTCTTTCAGAACATCTGCTATCTGGATTTGGGTAAAGGAGAACCTGGAGAGGCTTGGGCGAGTAGCTGCGGGGGGGCGGAGCTGTTGGCCGAGGTTGGAGTAGCCAGGCGGAAGGCATGGCCAGCCGTTGAGAAATGCTTGTTGAAGTTTTCGATAATCATGGATTTATCGGTGGTGACCGTGTTATCTAGCCTCAGTGCAGTGGGCAGCTGGGAGGAGGTGCTCTTGTTCTCCATGGACTTCACAGTGTCCCCGAACTTTTTGGAGTTGGAGCTACAGGATGCAAACGTCTGCCTGAAGAAGCTGGCCTTAGCTTTCCTGACTGACTGCGTGTATTGGTTTCTGACTTCCCTGAACAGTTGCATATCGCGGGGACTGTTCGATGCTATTGCAGTCCGCCACAGGATGTTTTCATGCTGGTCGAGGGCAGTCAGGTCTGGAGTGAACCAAGGGCTATATCTGTTCTTAGTTCTGCATTTTATGAACGGAGCATGCTTATCTAAAATGGTGAGGAAGTTACTTTTAAAGAATGACCAGGCATCCTCAACTGACGGGATGAGGTCAATGTCCTTCCAGGATACCCGGGCCAGGTCGATTAGAAAGGCCTGCTCACAGAAGTGTTTTAGGGAGCGTTTGACAGTGATGAGGGGTGGTCGTTTGACTGCGGCTCCGTAGCGGATACAGGCAATGAGGCAGTGATCGCTGAGATCCTGGTTGAAGACAGCGGAGGTGTATTTGGAGGGCCAGTTGGTCAGGATGACGTCTATGAGGGTGCCCTTGTTTACAGATTTAGGGTTGTACCTGGTGGGTTCCTTGATGATTTGTGTGAGATTGAGGGCATCTAGCTTAGATTGTAGGACTGCCGGGGTGTTAAGCATATCCCAGTTTAGGTCACCTAACAGAACAAACTCTGAAGCTAGATGGGGGGCAATCAATTCACAAATGGTGTCCAGGGCACAGCTGGGTGCTGAGGGGGGTCGGTAGCAGGCGGCAACAGTGAGAGACTCATTTCTGGAGAGAGTAATTTTCAAGATTAGTAGTTCGAACTGTTTGGGTATGGACCTGGAATGAATGACATTACTTTGCAGGCTATCTCTGCAGTAGACTGCAACTCCTCCCCCTTTGGCAGTTCTATCTTGACGGAAGATGTTATAGTTGGGTATGGAAATCTCAGAATTTTTGGTGGCCTTCCTGAGCCAGGATTCAGACACGGCAAGGACATCAGGGATAGCAGAGTGTGCTGAAGCAGTGAGTAAAACAAACTTAGGGAGGAGGCTTCTGATGTTGACATGCATGAAACCAAGGCTTTTTCGATCACATGAGTCAACAAATGAGGGTGCCTGGGGACATGCAGGGCCTGGGTTTACCTCCACATCACCCGCGGAACAGAGGAGGAGTAGTATGAGGGTGCGGCTAAAGGCTATCAAAACTGGTTGCCTAGAGCGTTGGGGACAGAGAATGAAAGGAGCAGATTTCTGGGCATGGTAGAATATATTCAGGGCATAATGCGCAGACAGGGGTATGGTGGGGTGCGGGTACAGCGGAGGTAAGCCCAGGCACTGGGTGATGATGAGAGAGGTTGTATCTCTGGACATGCTGGTTGTAATGGGTGAGGTCACCGCATGTGTGGGAGGTGGGACAAAGGAGGTATCAGGGGTATGAAGAGTGGAATTAGGGGCTCCATTGTCAACTAAAACAATGATTACTAACCTGAACAACAGTATACAAGGCATATTGACATTTGAGAGAGACATACAGTAATCACAGGTGTTGAATTGGGAGAGCTAGCTAAAACAGAAACTAAAACAGTAGGTGAGACAACAACAGCTAATCAGCTAGCACAACAACAGCAGGTAAAATGGCGTTGGCTAGGCAGGGATGGTCGGATTAACTACACACAGAGCCTGAGTGCGGCTGGGGCCGACAGATAAAACATAAACAAGCAGAATGGAGTACCGTGATTAATGGACAGTCTAGCATGCATCAGCTATGTAGCCAAGTGATCAGTGTCCAGGGGGGCAGCGGTGGATGGGGCAGGGAAGCTGGACTGGCGAGTGTTATCCAGGTTAAAAAACAGTTAGCAGTGGCTAACAATGACTAAATAGCTTGTCGCTAGTTGGCTGGTTAGCTTCTGGAGGTTCTTGAGTGTGTTCTAAAAATTTAAAATAATGGCGATTCCGTATCACATTGGGTGAGGCAGGTTACCGGAAGGTATAAACAAAATATAAATTGAAAAGAGCTAGAAAGTAAATATGGGTCCAGTGAGTGTTTGGGACGCGGCGATTCAGTCGGTTAGCAGGCCTGTGCTAACAAGCTAACAGTTAGTAGGCCAGGGCTAAACAAGGTAGCAGTTAGCGGACCGGGGCTAAACAAGCTAGCAGTTAGCAGGCCGAATTAGCAAGCAAGGAGATAGCAAGGGCTAGAAAGTAAGCCTTTGGGGGACGTCGCGATGGGGTGAGTCTGTTTATTCCTCTTCATGTGGTGACATCGATAGACCGGTCATGGGTCCGGATATTGTAGCCCAGGAGTATGCTTCGGTGGTAGCACAGGAGCTCTGGCCGGGCTAGCTTCAAGCTAAGTGGGTGGAAACGCTAGCCAGGAGTAATCATCCGGGGTTGCGGTTAGCTAGATAGCTAGTTGTGAGGAATCCAGCTGAAAATGTTCCGTTTGCGGTGGGAATCCGGTGGGAATCCGGGGATAAAAAATAATAGGTCTGTCATGCTCTGGTTAGAGTCGCGTTGTTCGAACTGGCGAGAGCTTTCCGAGCTAAAGGTTAGCTGATGACCGGTTAGTTGAAGACCGCTAGCAATGGTTTGCTGACTGATAGCTGGTAGCTAGCTGGTAGCTAGCTGACTAGCTTCAGTTGAGGGGTTCCGGATCCAAAGTAGATATAAATACTTTAGAAGAAAATAGCTACATTGGGTGAGGCGGGTTGCAGGAGAGTATTTAGAAGTTGAGGTTTAATAAAATGTTTTAAAAGATATGCGAAGAAAAATATGTTAAAAAATTTTTTTAAACGATATATACAAGGGACACGACACGACAAGACGTTCGACTGCTACGCCATCTTGGATTAGTGTGTGGATTAGTCTATGGTTGCCTGGAGTGGTTCTCAATCAGAGGCAGGTGTTTATCGTTGTCTCTGATTGGGAACCATATTTAGGCAGCCATATTCTTTATGTCATGTTTGTCATTTATTATCATGTCTTGTCCCTGTGCTCCCCATTCTATTCGTTTCCCTCTGCTGGTCTTATTAGGTTCTATCCCTCTCTCTCCCCCTCCCTCTCTCACTCTCTCACTCTCTCGCTCTCTCTTCTCTCTATCGTTCCGTTCCTGCTCCCAGCTGTTCCTATTCCCCTAATCATCATTTAGTCTTCCCACACCTGTTCCCGATCCTTTCCCCTGATTGGAGTCCCTATTTATTCCTTTGTGTTCCGTTCCTGTCCTGTCGGTTCCTTGTTTAGAATTCACCGTGCTGTGATTGTGTATCGCCCTGTCCTGTCGTGTTTTTGCTGTGATTGTGTATCGCCCTGTCCTGTCGTGTTTTTTGCCTTCATCAGATGCTGCGTGTGAGCAGGTGTCTCTGTCAACTACGGCCTGCGCCTACCCGAAGCGACCTGCAGTCTGTGGCCGCTTCTCCTGTTATTCCCCTCTACAGACTAGAGGATTTCTGTTATTCCCTGTTTGGACTTGAATAAACTCTGTTTCTGTTAAGTCGCTTTTGGGTCCTCTTTCACCTGCATGACAGAAGGAACCGACCAAGGAATGGACCCAGCGACTTCAGACGCTCGTTACACTGCCGTCGAGATCCAAGGAGCCATGCTCGGCAGACACGAGCAGGAATTGTCTGCTGCTCGCCATGCCGTGGAGAACCTGGCCGCTCAGGTTTCCGACCTCTCTGGACAGTTCCAGAGTCTACGTCTCGTGCCACCTGTTACTTCCTGGCCTGCCGAGCCTCCAGAACCTAGGGTTAATAACCCACCTTGCTACTCCGGGCAGCCCACTGAGTGCCGCTCCTTTCTCACGCAGTGTGAGATTGTGTTCTCTCTCCAACCCAACACATACTCTAGAGAGAGAGCTCGGGTTGCTTACGTCATTTCACTCCTTACTGGCCGGGCTCGAGAATGGGGCACAGCTATCTGGGAGGCAAGGGCTGATTGCTCTAACAAGTTCCAGAACTTTAAAGAGGAGATGATTCGGGTTTTTGACCGTTCAGTTTTTGGTGGGGAGGCTTCTAGGGCCCTGGCTTCCTTATGCCAAGGTGAACGGTCCATAACGGATTATTCTATTGAGTTTCGCACTCTTGCTGCCTCTAGTGAGTGGAACGAGCCGGCGCTGCTCGCTCGTTTTCTGGAGGGACTCCACGCAGTGGTTAAGGATGAGATTCTCTTCCGGGAGGTTCCTTCAGATGTGGACTCTTTGATTGCTCTCGCCATCCGCATAGAACGACGGGTAGATCTTCGTAACCGGGCTCGTGGAAGAAGAGCTCGCATCAACGGTGTTTCCCTGCTCCGCATCGCAACCATCTCCCTCCTCTGGCTTTGAGACTGAGCCCATGCAGCTGGGAGGGATTCGCATCTCGACTAAGGAGAGGGAACGGAGGATCACCAACCGCCTGTGCCTCTATTGCGGAGTTGCTGGACATTTTGTTAATTCATGTCCAGTAAAAGCCAGAGCTCATCTGTAAGCGGAGGGCTACAGGTGAGCGCAACTACTCAAGTCTCTCCATCAAAATCCTGTACTACTTTGTCGGTCCATCTACGCTGGACCGGTTCGGGTGCTACATGTAGTGCCTTGATAGACTCTGGGGCTGAGGGTTGTTTCATGGACGAAGCATGGGTTCGGAAACATGACATTCCTTTCAGAGAGTTAGAGAAGCCTACGCCCATGTTCGCCTTAGATGGTAGTCATCTTCCCAGTATCAGATTTGAGACACTACCTTTAACCCTCACAGTATCTGGTAACCACAGTGAGACTATTTCTTTTTTGATTTTCCGTTCACCGTTTACACCTGTTGTTTTGGGTCATCCCTGGCTAGTATGTCATAATCCTTCTATTAATTGGTCTAGTAATTCTATCCTATCCTGGAACGTTTCTTGTCATGTGAAGTGTTTAATGTCTGCCATCCCTCCCGTTTCTTCTGTCCCTACTTCTCAGGAGGAACCTGGCGATTTGACAGGAGTGCCGGAGGAATATCATGATCTGCGCACGGTCTTCAGTCGGTCCCGAGCCAACTCCCTTCCTCCTCACCGGTCGTATGATTGTAGTATTGATCTCCTTCCGGGGACCACTCCTCCTCGAGGTAGACTATACTCTCTGTCGGCTCCCGAACGTAAGGCTCTCGAGGATTATTTGTCTGTGTCTCTTGACGCCGGTACCATAGTGCCTTCTTCCTCTCCGGCCGGGGCGGGGTTCTTTTTGTTAAGAAGAAGGACGGTACTCTGCGCCCCTGCGTGGATTATCGAGGGCTGAATGACATAATGGTTAAGAATCGTTATCCGCTTCCCCTTATGTCATCAGCCTTCGAGATTCTGCAGGGAGCCAGGTGCTTTACTAAGTTGGACCTTCGTAACGCTTACCATCTCGTGCGCATCAGAGAGGGGGACGAGTGGAAAACGGCGTTTAACACTCCGTTAGGGCATTTTGAGTACCGGGTTCTGCCGTTCGGTCTCGCCAATGCGCCAGCTGTTTTTCAGGCATTAGTTAATGATGTTCTGAGAGACATGCTGAACATCTTTGTTTTTGTCTATCTTGACGATATCCTGATTTTTTCTCCGTCACTCGAGATTCATGTTCAGCACGTTCGACGTGTTCTACAGCGCCTTTTAGAGAATTGTCTCTACGTAAAGGCTGAGAAGTGCTCTTTTCATGTCTCCTCCGTTACTTTTCTCGGTTCCGTTATTTCCGCTGAAGGCATTCAGATGGATTCCGCTAAGGTCCAAGCTGTCAGTGATTGGCCCGTTCCAAGGTCACGTGTCGAGTTGCAGCGCTTTTTAGGTTTCGCTAATTTCTATCGGCGTTTCATTCGTAATTTCGGTCAAGTTGCTGCCCCTCTCACAGCTCTTACTTCTGTCAAGACGTGTTTTAAGTGGTCCGGTTCCGCCCAGGAGCTTTTGATCTTCTAAAAGAACGTTTTACGTCCGCTCCTATCCTCGTTACTCCTGACGTCACTAGACAATTCATTGTCGAGGTTGACGCTTCAGAGGTAGGCGTGGGAGCCATTCTATCCCAGCGCTTCCAGTCTGACGATAAGGTTCATCCTTGCGCTTATTTTTCTCATCGCCTGTCGCCATCTGAGCGCAACTATGATGTGGGTAACCGTGAACTGCTCGCCATCCGCTTAGCCCTAGGCGAATGGCGACAGTGGTTGGAGGGGGCGACCGTTCCTTTTGTCGTTTGGACAGACCATAAGAACCTTGAGTACATCCATTCTGCCAAACGACTTAATGCCCGTCAAGCTCGTTGGGCGTTGTTTTTCGCTCGTTTCGAGTTTGTGATTTCTTACCGTCCGGGTAGCAAGAACACCAAGCCTGATGCCTTATCCCGTCTGTTTAGTTCTTCTGTGGCTTCTACTGATCCCGAGGGGATTCTTCCTTATGGGCGTGTTGTCGGGTTAACAGTCTGGGAATTGAAAGACAGGTTAAGCAAGCACTCACGCACACTGCGTCTCCGCGCGCTTGTCCTAGTAACCTCCTTTTCGTTCCTGTTTCCACTCGTCTGGCTGTTCTTCAGTGGGCTCACTCTGCCAAGTTAGCTGGTCATCCCGGTGTTCGAGGCACTCTTGCGTCTATTCGCCAGCGCTTTTGGTGGCCGACTCAGGAGCGTGACACGCGCCGTTTCGTGGCTGCTTGTTCGGACTGCGCGCAAACTAAGTCGGGTAACTCTCCTCCTGCCGGTCGTCTCAGACCGCTCCCCATTCCTTCTCGACCATGGTCTCACATCGCCTTAGACTTCATTACCGATCTGCCTTTGTCTGCGGGGAAGACTGTGATTCTTACGGTTGTCGATAGGTTCTCTAAGGCGGCACATTTCATTCCCCTCGCTAAACTTCCTTCCGCTAAGGAGACGGCACAAATCATTATTGAGAATGTATTCAGAATTCATGGCCTTCCGTTAGACGCCGTTTCAGACAGAGGCCCGCAATTCACGTCACAGTTTTGGAGGGAGTTCTGTCGTTTGATTGGTGCGTCCGTCAGTCTCTCTTCCGGGTTTCATCCCCAGTCTAACGGTCAAGCAGAGAGGGCCAATCAGACGATTGGTCGCATACTACGCAGCCTTTCTTTCAGAAACCCTGCGTCTTGGGCAGAACAGCTCCCCTGGGCAGAATACGCTCACAATTCGCTTCCTTCGTCTGCTACCGGGTTATCTCCGTTTCAGAGTAGTCTGGGTTACCAGCCTCCTCTGTTCTCATCCCAGCTTGCCGAGTCCAGCGTTCCCTCCGCTCAAGCGTTTGTCCAACGTTGTGAGCGCACCTGGAGGAGGGTGAGGTCTGCACTTTGCCGTTACAGGGCACAGACGGTGAGAGCCGCCAATAAACGCAGGATTAAGAGTCCAAGGTATTGTTGCGGCCAGAGAGTGTGGCTTTCCACTCGCAACCTTCCTCTTACGACAGCTTCTCGTAAGTTGACTCCGCGGTTCATTGGTCCGTTCCGTGTCTCCCAGGTCGTCAATCCTGTCGCTGTGCGACTGCTTCTTCCGCGACATCTTCGTCGCGTCCATCCTGTCTTCCATGTCTCCTGTGTTAAGCCCTTTCTTCGCACCCCCGTTCGTCTTCCCTCCCCCCCTCCCGTCCTTGTCGAGAGCGCACCTATTTACAAGGTACATAAGATCATGGACATGCGTTCTCGGGGACGGGGTCACCAATACTTAGTGGATTGGGAGGGTTACGGTCCTGAGGAGAGGAGTTGGGTTCCGTCTCGGGACGTGCTGGACCGTTCACTCATCGATGATTTCCTCCGTTGCCGCCAGGATTCCTCCTCGAGTGCGCCAGGAGGCGCTCGGTGAGTGGGGGGGGGTACTGTCATGTTTGTCATTTATTATCATGTCTTGTCCCTGTGCTCCCCATTCTATTCGTTTCCCTCTGCTGGTCTTATTAGGTTCTATCCCTCTCTCTCCCCCTCCCTCTCTCACTCTCTCACTCTCTCGCTCTCTCTTCTCTCTATCGTTCCGTTCCTGCTCCCAGCTGTTCCTATTCCCCTAATCATCATTTAGTCTTCCCACACCTGTTCCCGATCCTTTCCCCTGATTGGAGTCCCTATTTATTCCTTTGTGTTCCGTTCCTGTCCTGTCGGTTCCTTGTTTAGAATTCACCGTGCTGTGATTGTGTATCGCCCTGTCCTGTCGTGTTTTTGCTGTGATTGTGTATCGCCCTGTCCTGTCGTGTTTTTTTGCCTTCATCAGATGCTGCGTGTGAGCAGGTGTCTCTGTCAACTACGGCCTGCGCCTACCCGAAGCGACCTGCAGTCTGTGGCCGCTTCTCCTGTTATTCCCCTCTACAGACTAGAGGATTTCTGTTATTCCCTGTTTGGACTTGAATAAACTCTGTTTCTGTTAAGTCGCTTTTGGGTCCTCTTTCACCTGCATGACACTTTAGGTATCTGGTGGGTGGTTGTTCCTGTCTCTGTGTTTTGCACCAGTTAGGTGTTTCGGTTTTTCCACGTTTTCTTATTTTGTATAGTGTTCACGTTTTCATCTTTCATTAAAGATGTTTATAAATAACCACGCTACATTTTGGCCTTTGCATGTTTGATGCCTTGTCTGCGGTTGTAGCATTCTTTCTTGTTTGCGTCCATGTCCTGTCCCTTGTGAGCGGTATCTCTAGCCTCTAACCCAGCGTGGATACTGCCTGAAATCCATGGTTTTTGGTTTGGACAAGTTCCAAGCCAATATGGCGTGTGGATGATGAAAGCAACTGGGACCTCTGACCTCTGTTTGATAAATGTGTCATGTTACCATTAGCTGTGACCCTGCTGCCGTGGGATGGCATTGGTCCCCTCCGCTCTCAGACAGAAACACTTGTATCTCTAGAGCCTCCTAGACAAAGGCTATTGGCTGAACAAAATCATTAAGCCTGCACTTTAGAGACACATCATCTTTCTTCCTGCAATGCAGTGGAACATAGTCAGAGTGTGCCCTAAAAATGTGTCTCCTTTAGTTCGGAAACGTATTACAGGTTCACAGTAGAAGGACACTGGTGACTACAGAGGGCCTGCTCACTGCAGGGGTTTGCATTGAAGTAAGTTTCAGAATTGAAGACCATATACTGACTACTTTAAAAAGGGATTCCTTGATGATATTTAGGGACCTGGCTCAAACAAGAGTACAGATTTCATAGCCCAACTCGATATTATCATCAGGTAGCTTGTCAAAAACTGCTGTAAAAATAAGCAGTTCAAAATAGATCATTTTCTTTTGATTTGCTACATAAAAGAAGCAGAAGAAGTACTTTGTCATAATGCATCAATAAGGTAATCACCGAGAGAAACTGACTTACCATTCTGTTGGGGAAGGTGCTGAAGTCCTTCACCATGATCTGTCTGAGCATATCAGGGTCAGCTACCACCACCACGGGCCTCCTGCCTAGATAATATCTGGAGAGACATACAGGACATCATACAGGACATCATACAGGACAGCTTGAGAAGCCAGACACACACGTGTGTATCATATACACATGAGATGGGTATGTATCACATGTGAGATAAGAGTGTAGCACTTTCATTGTGCCATGGGTTGTTTGGAGAAAAACACTCTTGACTTTTGCATGGGTTATAGACTCCTTGGTCCGTGTTTCAAGATGGGTCGGGTGGGTTGCCGACATTGCCGCTGACCCCTGGCCGCTGACTTTGCGTGTGTATATGCATGCATTCACACAGAAAAAATACACAGGAGAAAGCATGCACAGACACACGCAAACACACACACGACTGCAGGGCAAACATCGATAAATAACAGGATGCCAATCAAGCGTTGTGATCATCACAGAGGATGTGAGGCCTGGAGAGTAATATACCCAAAGTCGCAGCGTAAAACACACCCACACACCTTAGACTTAGACATGTGACCTGTTGAGGAGTCTATACTGAAGAAGAGTCTCACAATGGAAGTTTAACACAACCCTCACTACCTACCATGGGCTTGACAGAACACAGGGTGTAAATGAGTTAGGGATTTGCTTGTATTCGACAGTACCACTCTTTATTGTTCTAGTCTAGTCGTGACTCTCAGAAATGCTTCAGTTCACTGCAATGTTAGCCAGGAGACACTGACTAACCGGTCAGTCAGTCCTATCTCACCTTGTTACTTCCCCACAACTGTGGAGGCTCCTCAGAGGAGGAAAGGGAAGAACATCATCCTCAGTGAATTTCATAAAAACAAAATTAGTGAAACATAAAAAAATATATCCTTATTAGTAAATAAATTCACGCCACCAAATAATTAATTAAAACACACTATTTTGCAATAAAACAGGATGCACCTGAGCTCAATTTTGAGTCTCAGAGCAAATGGTCTGAATACTTATCAATCTTTTTAAAAATGTTTTTATACATTTGCAAACTTGTTTACGCCTTGTCATTATGGGGTATTATGTGGAGATTGATGAGGAAAACATTTAATGTAATACATATTAGAATAAGGCTGTAATGTAACAACATAGGGAAAAAGTGAACGGGTCTGAATAGTTTCCGAATGCCCTGTACATAGGAGATACAGGACTTCTAGGACTTCACAAAGCTGAGAGGAGGGCTAATAGCTGAGGTTAAAAGGAAAGGAGAAGATCCTCTCTCACAGCAGCTCCATCTTGTTAAGTACCGTCTCTGGGTGACACTAAAAGAGGGTAATCTAGAGAAGATGTTGCCCTTGTCTTGTCCCCAGTCCCAAGGCTAATGTAACTACACATTTACCAGTGTAGCTGTCATGCAGGTGAAAGAGGACCCAAAAGCGACTTAACAGAAACAGAGTTTATTAAAGTCCAAAACGGAATAACAGAAATCCTCTAGACTTGTAGAGGGGAAACAACTGGAGAAGCGGCCACAGACTGCAGGTCGCTTCGGGTAGGCGCAGGCCGTAGTCGACTGAGACACCTGCTCACACGCAGCATCTGATGAAGGCACAAAACACGACAGGACAGGGTGATACACAATCACGGCAAAAACACGACAGGACAGGGCGAAACGCAATCACAGCATGGTGAATACAATACAAGGAACCGACGGGACAGGAACGGATCACAAAGGAATAAATAGGGACTCTAATCAGGGGAAAGGATCGGGAACAGGTGTGGGAAGACTAAATGATGATTAGGGGAATAGGAACAGCTGGGAGCAGGAACGGAACGACAGAGAGAAGAGAGAGCGAGAGAGTGAGAGAGGGAGGGGGAGAGAGAGGGATAGAAGGAGGGAAAGAACCAAACAAGACCAGCAGAGGGAAACGAATAGCATGGGGAGCACAGGGACAAGACATGACAATGAATGACAAACATGACAGTACCCCCCCACTCACCGAGCGCCTCCTGGCGCACTCGAGGAGGAATCCTGGCGGCAACGGAGGAAATCATCGATGAGCGAACGGTCCAGCACGTCCCGAGACGGAACCCAACTCCTCTCCTCAGGACCGTAACCCTCCCAATCCACTAGGTATTGGTGACCCCGTCCCCGAGAACGCATGTCCATAATCTTATGTACCTTGTAAATAGGTGCGCTCTCGACAAGGACGGGAGGGGGAGGGAAGACGAACGGGGGTGCGAAGAAAGGGCTTAACACAGGAGACATGGAAGACAGGATGGACGCGACGAAGATGTCGCGGAAGAAGCAGTCGCACAGCGACAGGATTGACGACCTGGGAGACACGGAACGGACCAATGAACCGCGGAGTCAACTTACGAGAAGCTGTCGTAAGAGGAAGGTTGCGAGTGGAAAGCCACACTCTCTGGCCGCAACAATACCTTGGACTCTTAATCCTGCGTTTATTGGCGGCTCTCACCGTCTGTGCCCTGTAACGGCAAAGTGCAGACCTCACCCTCCTCCAGGTGCGCTCACAACGTTGGACAAACGCTTGAGCGGAGGGAACGCTGGACTCGGCAAGCTGGGATGAGAACAGAGGAGGCTGGTAACCCAGACTACTCTGAAACGGAGATAACCCGGTAGCAGACGAAGGAAGCGAATTGTGAGCGTATTCTGCCCAGGGGAGCTGTTCTGCCCAAGACGCAGGGTTTCTGAAAGAAAGGCTGCGTAGTATGCGACCAATCGTCTGATTGGCCCTCTCTGCTTGACCGTTAGACTGGGGATGAAACCCGGAAGAGAGACTGACGGACGCACCAATCAAACGACAGAACTCCCTCCAAAACTGTGACGTGAATTGCGGGCCTCTGTCTGAAACGGCGTCTAACGGGAGGCCATGAATTCTGAATACATTCTCAATAATGATTTGTGCCGTCTCCTTAGCGGAAGGAAGTTTAGCGAGGGAATGAAATGTGCCGCCTTAGAGAACCTATCGACAACCGTCAGAATCACAGTCTTCCCCGCAGACAAAGGCAGACCGGTAATGAAGTCTAAGGCAATGTGAGACCATGGTCGAGAAGGAATGGGGAGCGGTCTGAGACGACCGGCAGGAGGAGAGTTACCCGACTTAGTCTGCGCGCAGTCCGAACAAGCAGCCACGAAACGGCGCGTGTCACGCTCCTGAGTCGGCCACCAAAAGCGCTGGCGAATAGACGCAAGAGTGCCTCGAACACCGGGATGACCCGCTAACTTGGCAGAGTGAGCCCACTGAAGAACAGCCAGACGAGTGGAAACAGGAACGAAAAGGAGGTTACTAGGACAAGCGCGCGGCGACGCAGTGTGCGTGAGTGCTTGCTTAACCTGTCTTTCAATTCCCCAGACTGTTAACCCGACAACACGCCCATAAGGAAGAATCCCCTCGGGATCAGTAGAAGCCACAGAAGAACTAAACAGACGGGATAAGGCATCAGGCTTGGTGTTCTTGCTACCCGGACGGTAAGAAATCACAAACTCGAAACGAGCGAAAAACAACGCCCAACGAGCTTGACGGGCATTAAGTCGTTTGGCAGAACGGATGTACTCAAGGTTCTTATGGTCTGTCCAAACGACAAAAGGAACGGTCGCCCCCTCCAACCACTGTCGCCATTCGCCTAGGGCTAAGCGGATGGCGAGCAGTTCACGGTTACCCACATCATAGTTGCGCTCAGATGGCGACAGGCGATGAGAAAAATAAGCGCAAGGATGAACCTTATCGTCAGACTGGAAGCGCTGGGATAGAATGGCTCCCACGCCTACCTCTGAAGCGTCAACCTCGACAATGAATTGTCTAGTGACGTCAGGAGTAACGAGGATAGGAGCGGACGTAAAACGTTCTTTTAGAAGATCAAAAGCTCCCTGGGCGGAACCGGACCACTTAAAACACGTCTTGACAGAAGTAAGAGCTGTGAGAGGGGCAGCAACTTGACCGAAATTACGAATGAAACGCCGATAGAAATTAGCGAAACCTAAAAAGCGCTGCAACTCGACACGTGACCTTGGAACGGGCCAATCACTGACAGCTTGGACCTTAGCGGAATCCATCTGAATGCCTTCAGCGGAAATAACGGAACCGAGAAAAGTAACGGAGGAGACATGAAAAGAGCACTTCTCAGCCTTTACGTAGAGACAATTCTCTAAAAGGCGCTGTAGAACACGTCGAACGTGCTGAACATGAATCTCGAGTGACGGAGAAAAAATCAGGATATCGTCAAGATAGACAAAAACAAAAATGTTCAGCATGTCTCTCAGAACATCATTAACTAATGCCTGAAAAACGGCTGGCGCATTGGCGAGACCGAACGGCAGAACCCGGTACTCAAAATGCCCTAACGGAGTGTTAAACGCCGTTTTCCACTCGTCCCCCTCTCTGATGCGCACGAGATGGTAAGCGTTACGAAGGTCCAACTTAGTAAAGCACCTGGCTCCCTGCAGAATCTCGAAGGCTGATGACATAAGGGGAAGCGGATAATGATTCTTAACCGTTATGTCATTCAGCCCTCGATAATCCACGCAGGGGCGCAGAGTACCGTCCTTCTTCTTAACAAAAAAGAACCCCGCCCCGGCCGGAGAAGAAGAAGGCACTATGGTACCGGCGTCAAGAGACACAGACAAATAATCCTCGAGAGCCTTACGTTCGGGAGCCGACAGAGAGTATAGTCTACCTAGAGGAGGAGTGGTCCCCGGAAGGAGATCAATACTACAATCATACGACCGGTGAGGAGGAAGGGAGTTGGCTCGGGACCGACTGAAGACCGTGCGCAGATCATGATATTCCTCCGGCACTCCTGTCAAATCGCCAGGTTCCTCCTGAGAAGTAGGGACAGAAGAAACGGGAGGGATGGCAGACATTAAACACTTCACATGACAAGAAACGTTCCAGGATAGGATAGAATTACTAGACCAATTAATAGAAGGATTATGACATACTAGCCAGGGATGACCCAAAACTACAGGTGTAAACGGTGAACAGAAAATCAAAAAAGAAATAGTCTCACTGTGGTTACCAGATACTGTGAGAGTTAAAGGTAGTGTCTCAAACTTGATACTGGGAAGATGACTACCATCTAAGGCAAACATGGGCGTAGGCCTGTCTAACGGTCTGAAAGGAATGTTATGTTTCCGAACCCATGCTTCGTCCATGAAACAACCCTCAGCCCCAGAGTCAATCATGGCACTGCATGTAGCACCCGAACCGGTCCAGCGTAGATGGACCGACATAGTAGTACAAGATCTAGATGAAGGGACCTGAGTAGTAGCGCTCACCAGTAGCCCTCCGCTTACTGATGGGCTCTGGCCTCTTACTGGACATGAATTAACAAAATGTCCAGCAACTCCGCAATAGAGGCACAGGCGGTTGGTGATCCTCCGTTCCCTCTCCTTATTCGAGATGCGAATCCCTCCCAGCTGCATGGGCTCAGTCTCAAAGCCAGAGGAGGGAGATGGTTGCGATGCGGAGCAGGGAAACACCGTTGATGCGAGCTCTCTTCCACGAGCCCGGTGACGAAGATCTACCCGTCGTTCTATGCGGATGGCGAGAGCAATCAAAGAGTCCACATCTGAAGGAACCTCCCGGGAGAGAATCTCATCCTTAACCACTGCGTGGAGTCCCTCCAGAAAACGAGCGAGCAGCGCCGGCTCGTTCCACTCACTAGAGGCAGCAAGAGTGCGAAACTCAATGGAATAATCCGTTATGGACCGTTCACCTTGGCATAAGGAAGCCAGGGCCCTAGAAGCCTCCCCACCAAAAACTGAACGGTCAAAAACCCGAATCATCTCCTCTTTAAAGTTCTGGAATACGTTAGAGCAATCAGCCCTTGCCTCCCAGATAGTTGTGCCCCATTCTCGAGCCCGGCCAGTAAGGAGTGAAATGACGTAAGCAACCCGAGCTCTCTCTCTAGAGTATGTGTTGGGTTGGAGAGAGAACACAATCTCACACTGCGTGAGAAAGGAGCGGCACTCAGTGGGCTGCCCGGAGTAGCAAGGTGGGTTATTAACCCTAGGTTCTGGAGGCTCGGCAGGCCAGGAAGTAACAGGTGGCACAAGACGTAGACTCTGGAACTGTCCAGAGAGGTCGGAAACCTGAGCAGCCAGGTTCTCCACGGCATGGCGAGCAGCAGACAATTCCTGCTCGTGTCTGCCGAGCATGGCTCCTTGGATCTCGACGGCAGTGTAACGAGCGTCTGAAGTCGCTGGGTCCATTCCTTGGTCGGTTCCTTCTGTCATGCAGGTGAAAGAGGACCCAAAAGCGACTTAACAGAAACAGAGTTTATTAAAGTCCAAAACGGAATAACAGAAATCCTCTAGACTTGTAGAGGGGAAACAACTGGAGAAGCGGCCACAGACTGCAGGTCGCCGGGTAGGCGCAGGCCGTAGTCGACTGAGACACCTGCTCACACGCAGCATCTGATGAAGGCACAAAACACGACAGGACAGGGTGATACACAATCACGGCAAAAACACGACAGGACAGGGCGAAACGCAATCACAGCATGGTGAATACAATACAAGGAACCGACGGGACAGGAACGGATCACAAAGGAATAAATAGGGACTCTAATCAGGGGAAAGGATCGGGAACAGGTGTGGGAAGACTAAATGATGATTAGGGGAATAGGAACAGCTGGGAGCAGGAACGGAACGACAGAGAGAAGAGAGAGCGAGAGAGTGAGAGAGGGAGGGGGAGAGAGAGGGATAGAAGGAGGGAAAGAACCAAACAAGACCAGCAGAGGGAAACGAATAGCATGGGGAGCACAGGGACAAGACATGACAATGAATGACAAACATGACAGTAGCAGGGTTTAAATAATATGGGGGAAAGGTCTGGCAGTATCAGAGGGGAGATTCTGACCCCCTTTTAAAACAGTCAGTCATTAACACTCCTTGTGTATGTTTATGAGTGCACCTGTCACACTGGACAGGTAATGGTTTTGTTGTCTGGCCCAGAGGGAGCTCCATTCCGTAACCTGCATGGGTGACATAATCACCACAGTGTCCTGGCTACTCAGACCAACTAGTCGTAAGCAGGCTTCTCTGTGTGTTAGTGTGTTTTGTCGTATCTAAATGTGAAGACTGTAATTTTATCAAATCAGTTCTCAGTTCGAAAATAATTGCAATGTATATATTTACGGCCATATGTTGTTGTTGTTGTCTTATCTGTTGGAATCGCCGGTCCGTCTGCTGGAGAGTCAGTTCATCAGAGAGTCTCTGGTTAACTTCCCCAGAAATCACATTGTCTTTCGTAGTTGTCGCTTTCGCAGCAGCTCTGGATAGTGTCTGTTGTCATGGATATGTCAGGCGTACAGATGGTCAGGCGTACTGATGGTCAGGTGTACAGATGGTCAGACGTACAGATGGTCAGACGTACAGATGGTCAGGCATACAGATGGTCAGACGTACTGATGGTCAGGCGTACAGATGGTCAGACGTACTGATGGTCAGGCGTACAGATGGTCAGACGTACAGATGGTCAGACGTACAGATGGTCAGGCATACAGATGGTCAGACGTACTGATGGTCAGGCGTACAGATGGTCAGACGTACTGATGGTCAGGCGTACAGATGGTCAGACGTACTGATGGTCAGGCGTACAGATGGTCAGACGTACTGATGGTCAGGCGTACAGATGGTCAGACGTACTGATGGTCAGGCGTACAGTGGTTGTCTGTATTCTCATACTAGACTTACGTAATTTCCAGCTGCAGACTAGTCTAGGATTTACTCTTATTCTGTAGTGATCGATAGTCTCACAGTTGAACCATTTCCAGCCTATTTTATGACCGTCATAAAACAGCCGACTTCCCGCTCTCCCCCTCTACAAGAGAGAGCACGCTGTAGAGTGGACCCACTGTAATCTCATCCTTCAGATTGTCACAGGAGAGTCATGACATTCCCCCTCTACAAGAGAGAGCACGTTGTAGAGGGGACCACGCTGTAGAGGGGACCCACTGTAATCTCATCCTTCAGATTGTCACAGGAGAGTCATGACATTCCCCCTCTACAAGAGAGAGCACGCTGTAGAGGGGACCCACTGTAATCTCATCCTTCAGATTGTCGCAGGAGAGTCATGACATTCCCCCTCTACAAGAGAGAGCACGCTGTAGAGGGGACCCACTGTAATCTCATCCTTCAGATTGTCGCAGGAGAGTCATGACATTCCCCCTCTACAAGAGAGAGCACGCTGTAGAGGGGACCCACTGTAATCTCATCCTTCAGATTGTCGCAGGAGAGTCATGACATTCCCCCTCTACAAGAGAGAGCACGCTGTAGAGGGGACCCACTGTAATCTCATCCTTCAGATGTCATGACAGGAGAGTCATGACATTCCCCCTCTACAAGAGAGAGCACGCTGTAGAGGGGACCACGCTGTAGAGGGGACCCACTGTAATCTCATCCTTCAGATTGTCGCAGGAGAGGTATGACAACTTGTATAGTTTCATCATCAACCGGTGGTTGTGGCAACATCATTACTATACAAATACATTAATGCAGAGGGAACCTTAATACATTTGTGTGTTTGTAAAGTTATGATGTAGTTTCACCTTTAGAGATGCTATTACATTTTATTCTAACTCCTAACTATATACCTTCTCCTGATATTGTGAGGTACTGCTGTATTTAATTATCCAAAATAAATTAAAAGCACACATATTTCTGCCTGACCATACTCATGGTGAATTTTGCTAGCAGAGAAACTTATTTCATTTTTTTGTTTTTGTAGATTGTCCATTAGGTATCTTACATGCTGACCACACTGCTCACGTTGTGTGTGTGCACACTCATTGCAAAATAAAAGTACACACACGTTATTCAATAATGAATCCAAACTGCTAGCGCGCATCAAAAAGAGTCTGCCTAGCCAGGAGCTAAAATATAACTTGGTTCTATTTTTGACACTTGATGCGCTGCAAGTCCCACCTCTCCCATGTCCTCATTGGTTTTTAGGCGAAAATATACCCAAGTGGAGATAGATCATATTTCAGAGGTCCACACTCCAGTCCAATTGGTGGTGGTAAGGCACCTTAAAGTTGGTTGCCAACCTACATTTAAAGTCCACAGAAGAAGAAGATGAAGAAGAAGAGATTACTAGAAACTAATTAGATTTTCCCTTTTGTCTGTGGATTAATTGTCGGAGTGGACAACATGATTTTGTTTCACTCAAAATGGATGAAAATTCTACAAAGTGCATTTCAGGTAAAATAACAACCCAATGTTAATATCCCGGGACAAATTAGCTAGCAACAGCAAACTAGCTAGCGAAATGCATGTTTCATGTGTTTCGACCTGTCCCCAAATTAATATAGTTTGTTCAGAGTTTGTTTTGATATTTCAACCTGCGTGTCCTGATCGCGTCTGGTGTGGATGGACAAAATCAACATGCCCGGTCTAGTCAGCATGTTATGTATACAGTATACTGATATTATTTCTGATATGAAAAATAAAGACACTTTGAAAGATGTATCTCTAACAACCACTGAATGCTTTCAACTTTGATAAATTGATAGGGGAGGAGTGTTCTGAGAGACGACGAGGGTTCAATAAATGTGCCATGAGCCTCTTTCTCTTTTCTTTTTGAAAAACCACGTATCACACTAGTGGACAACTCTTACTGAAGGCTGTAGTAATGCCTTTTGGCATATATCCACGCATTCTGACGTAATGTCTCTTTTCCGGTCTAGGCACGAAATCTAGCCATGGCAAACCCACTTTTCCCTGCCCTACTCCTACACTCTTATTTATTTTTCTCAAATACACACAGAAACTCAGTAGCCTATTCCCTTTGATGTGCTATTAAGAAAAGAATCTGCCGTCCATAAACAGGCCTGTATAATCAACCCAGAAATAATCTAGCAGCACATCTAGATTAGATCTACTTTATTATCCCACCAGGGGGGAATTCGTTTGGTCATGTGCCTAAAAAGAGAAAGTACATAAAACATAACACAGAATACACTAAATTAATATGAAAATGCAATAGGCCACATATTTCCAGTAAGTGCAGTACGTATTTACTGTCCAATCCTTTCACCGAGTCGACTAGGTGAAAAATCTGTCAATGTGCCCTTGAGCAAGACACTTAACTCTAATTGCTTCTGTAAATTGCTCTGGATATATCTGTTCAAATATCTGTTCATCCTGAGCTTCTTCTGAAGAAGTATACTTGCCCTAGTCTGGTTGCTGCTACGACTGAGACTTGAGTGAAGGGGATGCTGTCACGTTCTGACCATAGTTCTTTTGTGTTTTCTTTGTTTTAGTGTTGGTCAGGACGTGAGCTGAGTGGGCATTCTATGTTTTGTGTTTCTATCTTGGATTTGTTGTTTGGCCTGATATGGTTCTCAATCAGAGGCAGGTGTTTGTCATTGTCTCTGACTGGGAACCATATTTAGGTAGCCTGTTTTGTGTTGGGTTTTGTGGCTTGTTGTCTTCTGTCTTTGTGTCTATGCACCACATAGGACTGTTTCGGTTTTCACATTTGTTGTTTTGTATTTTGTAGTGTTCTCATTTATCGTCTATATTAAACATGTTGAACACTAACCACGCTGCATTTTGGTCCGCCTCTCCTTCAACGGAAGAAAACCGTTACAGATGTGTACTGTCCTGTAATATTTTGTCTAGTTTTTGAAGGACAAGTTTTGTGTACAGCCTGTTGGCTGATTCTTGGTCTATACCACTTCTCGGTCTATTCCCGCCGTCTTGATCAAGCGCTGCAGCTCTATTTGGTCTTGAACTTGCATGTTTCCAAACATGCATATCAAACCAAAGGACCGGACACTGTAGGACAGATTTATAAAACAGCTGAAAGATATGGCAATCAACATTAAAATGGTTCAGTTTGTGAAAATAATTAAAATCTCTCTTGTAGTTTCTTTGCCTTTGCAAGGGCACACACAGTCATTGTGTTTCAGGTTATTGTCTATCTTGATTCCTAGGTATTTATGTGTTCACTCGATCTACTGATTCCCTGTTGATCTTAGGGGGGTAATGCATTGGAATAAGCCTACCAGGATCTCATGGTGTTGCTTTCCATTAGTCTGGTCCCAGATCAGTTTGTGATGTCTTGTCAAACACCATTATTTGGCAAGACATGGACAAGCAGATCTGGGACCATGATAACTTTTCAACAGCTTCACTGATACTTCTAACACATACAGTCGGAAGTTTACATACACTTAGGTTGGAGTCAATAAAAATAGTTTGGCAACTACTCCACAAATTTCTTATTAACAAACTAGAGTTTTGGCAAGTCGGTTTGGAAATCTACTTTGTGCAATTTTTCCAACAATTGTTTAGAGACAGATTATTTCACTTATCACAATTCCAATTCACAATTACACACACAAAGCTGATTGTGCCTGGAAAATTCCAGAAAATGATATCATGGCTTTAGAAGCGTCTGATAGGCTAAATTACATCATTTGAGTCAATTGGAGGTGTACCTGTGGATGTATTTCAAGGCCGAACTTCAAACTCATTTCATCTTTGCTTGACATCATGGTAAAATCAAAAGAAATCAGCCAAGACCTCAGAAAAAATAGCAGACCTCCACAAGTCTGGTTCATCCTTGGGAGTAATTTCCAAATGCCCGAAGGTACCATGTTCATCTGTACAAACAATAGTACGCAAGTATAAACACCATGGGACCACGCAGCCATCGTACCGCTCAGGAAGGAGACACATTCTGTCTCCTAGAGAACATACTTTGGTGCGAAAAGTGCAAAGCAATCCCAGAACAACAACAAAGGACATTGTGAAGATGCTGGAGGAAACAGTTACAAAAGTATCTATATCCACAGTAAAACGAGTCCTATATCGACATAACCTGAAAGGCCGCTCAGCAAGGAAGAAGCCACTGCTCCAAAATAGCCATAAAAAAGCCAGACAATGGTTTGCAACTACACATGGAGACAAAGATCATACTTTTTGGAGAAATGTCCTCTGGTCTGATGAAACAAAAATAGAACTGTTTGGCCATAATGACCATCATTATGTTTGGAGGAAAAAGGCGGAGGCTTGCAAGCCGAAGAACGCCATCCCAACCGTGAAGCATGGGTGTAACGCTCGTCCTCTTCTACTGACGAGGAGAAAGAAATATCGGACCAATTTCCAGCGTGATAAGTGTCCATTTTAATATGTAAAACTGAACACTACAAAATACAAAATAACAAAGTGAAAGAAGAAACGAAAATCAAAACAGTCCCTTATGGTGCAAACACAGACACAGGAAACATATCACCCACAACTCAAAAGTGAAACCAGGCTACCTAAGTATGGTTCTCAATCAGGGACAACGATTGACAGCTGCCTCTGATTGAGAACCATACCAGGCCAAACACAGAAAACCCAAAACATAGAAAAAGGAACATGGACAACCCACCCAACTCACGCCCTGACCATACTAAAACAAAGACATAACAAGAGAACTAAGGTCAGAACGTGACAACGGGGGTGGCAGCATCATTTTGTAGGGGTGCTTTTCTGCAGGAGGGACTGGTGCACTTCACAAAATAGATGACATCACGAGGAAGGAAAATTATGTGGATATATTGAAGCAACATCACAAGACATCAGTCAGGAAGTTAAAGCTTGGTTGCAAATGGGTCTTCCAAATGGACAATGACCCCAAGCATACTTCCAAAGTTGTGGCAAAATGGATTAAGGACAACAAAGTAAAGGTATTGGAGTGGCTATCACAAAGCCCTGACCTCAATCCTATAGAACATTTGTGGGCAGAACTGAAAAAGCATGTGCGAGCAAGGAGGCCTACAAACCTGACTCTGTCAGTAGGAATGAGCCAAAATTCACTCAACTTACTGTGCGAAGCTTGTGGAAGGCTACCCAAAATGTTTGACCCAAGTGAAACAATTCAAAGGCAATGCTACCAAATACTAATTGAGTGTATGTAAACATCTGACCCACTGGGAATGTGATGAAATAAATAAAAGCTGAAGTAAATTATTCTCTCTACTATTATTCTGACATTTCACATACTTAAAATAAAGTGGTGATCCTATATGACCTAAAACAGGGAATTTTTACTAGGATTAAATGTCAGGAAAACTGTGAAAAACTGAGTTTAAATGTATTTGGCTAAGGTGTATGTAAACCTCCGAATTCAACTGTATGTCTATAAGAGGTTGTGTCAGATGCTGGATGAGACAAGTCAAATAGAGTGTCCTGTAGTGACTTGGGTTTGGTGTGATGTAAATGCAGTGTCAGTCAGTCACTTACCCACATACTCTCCCATACTTGTGAATCAGGTCTGTGTGAACACCGAAAAAGCCCTGAAAAGAAAGATTAGAAAGAATTAGAAAGGAACCTTAGAACCAACTGAGATTTGATATAATTTCAAATGTTGTATGAGAGGATATCCATTCTCTCTGCTACAATGAAATACTGTGAGTTCAAGATACCTGTTCGTATCTGATTGATATTTGCGCAATACGCACTTTCCACTGTCTTAGCTACTTGCGTTAACTCCACAGCCACCACAAGAAACACCCCAGCAGTACAGGGCGACAGCTGCATTGATTTGACTCTTTTCCATTCCTGTGTTAGAGCGAAGACTGACACATGACTGACAACTTAATAAAGGGGCTAGAACACTGTACTGAACATTCCATCTGTGACCAACACTAAAAGGTACTGTTACTGCAAAGTGTGTGTGTGTGTGTGTGTGTGTGTGTGTGTGTGTGTGTGTGTGTGTGTGTGTGTGTGTGTGTGTGTGTGTGTGTGTGTGTGTGTGTGTGTGTGTGTGTGTGTGTGTGTGTGTGTGTGTGTGTGTGTGTGTGTGTGTGTGTGTGTGTGTGTGTGTGTGTGTGTGAGAGAGAAAAAAGTATGTGAGAGTGTGTCCTTAAAAACACACTCTCCTTGAACTGTATGTTTCTCGACACAAACTAATAGTTTCATCTGAACCAACTACCACGGGAAAGCTGTCTTTCATCTTCTTCCAGTTGACTCCTTTGCAATCGTCAACAGAACTAACAAAGAGCTTCACCGACTGACAAAGGAGGTGTGATGACGAAGGTTTCAGCTCTACCGTGCATTGATCTTTAGTATTGATCTGCTCCAACAGTTCCAGTCTCAAGGCCTGTGTGTGTGTGTGTGTGTGTGTGTGTGTGTGTGTGTGTGTGTGTGTGTGTGTGTGTGTGTGTGTGTGTGTGTGTGTGTGTGTGTGTGTGTGTGTGTGTGTGTGTGTGTGTGTGTGTGTGTGTGTGTGTGTGTGTGTGTGTGTGTGTGTGTGTGCGTGCGTGCGTGCGTGTGTGTGTGCGTGCGTGTGAGAGCTTAACTCATCACAGCTCTGTAATACAAAACATCAGCCACTGTAACTTTAGACTCAGAGCATTCAATTGATTTCACATCAATCTGTGGAATGAATCTATGGTGTGTAGCTGAGCGACGGTCTTAAAAGCCACATTTAATTCAATTGGCAATTTCTCAGACAAATAAATCAAATAAAATGTTAATGGTCGCATACACATGTTTAACAGATCTTATTGCAGGTGTAGAGAAATCCTTATGTTCCTAGCTCCAACAGGACTGTAATATCTAACAATATAAAACAATACATGCAAATCTAAAAAGTAAAATAATGGAATTAAGAAATCTGGAAATATTAGGACGAGCAATGTCATAGTCCAGAATAGAAATATATATGTACAGTATGTGATGGGATGTATAGACATTATGGACAGTATGTGGATAGAATATATAGTAACTGAAGAATATGTGGATAGAAGTATAGTATATGTACAGCAATAAAATAGGATAGGCCTTGACAAGAATACAGTATATACATCTGAAATGTAAAACAGTATGTATACATTATTAAAGTGAGATAAACAACTGTCTTGACTCCAGAGTGGTAGAAATCCATCAATTAATAAAGCCTATTAGAGTATGAGTGCTGATGTTGGACCACATTTGCCTTTTAGGTCATAATGAATAAGACTGTGTAGACAAGGGGGGGCTGATCACAGGCCCAGTGCAGGTGGCCTAGTGGTTAGAGCATCGGGCCAGTAATTGAAAGGTTGCTAGATCGAATCCCTGAGCTGACAAGGTACAAATCTGTCGTTCTGCCCCTGAACAAGGCAGTTAGGCTATCATTGTAAATAAGAATTTGTTCTTGAATGACTTGCCTAGTTAATAAATTATTTGTCCTACTGTAAGAGCCCGGTCTTATTGGTTATGAGCTGAAACCACCCAACCAGTGCAATGTTGAAGATGGTGTAAAATGTGTTGTGGCGATACTCCATTAAATCTGCACCAGAGCTAAGGGAGAGGGAGTAAGAAGACGAACACGTAATAGTGTTTTGTTTTCAGTATGGGGTCTCGGCATCATTTGTATACAGTACACTGCCAGTATTGCACTAAAAGCTTACAGCAGAGCTTAAATTGTATTTCATGTTTTATCAAAGACTCCCCAAAGCAGAATACTTGTCTAATTCAGCATACTCATCCCAAAGTAACCTATAATAGCTTCCCAGCAGTCATGAATCTGTATTCACATGTCGACCAATGGTTTGACCCTTAGTGTGTGTGTGTGTGTGTGTGTGTGTGTGTGTGTGTGTGTGTGTGTGTGTGTGTGTGTGTGTGTGTGTGTGTGTGTGTGTGTGTGTGTGTGTGTGTGTGTGTGTGTGTGTGTGTGTGTGTGTGTGTGTGTGTGTGTGTGTGTGTGTGTGTGTGTGTGTGTGTGTCTACTGCAGTGTGTATCCTCTGTGTATCCTGCCACCATGTCTGTGTACTCTAGGTACTCTCAGCACCTTCCCTCGATCCTGACTAGTCTCAAAGTCCCTGCCGCTGAAAAACATCCCCATAGCATTATGCTGCCACCACAATGCTTCACTGTAGGGATGGTATTGGCCAGGTGATGAGCGGTGCCTAGTTTCCTCCAGATGTGACTCATGGCATTCAGGCCAAAGAGTCCAATCTTGGTTTCCTCAGACCAGAAAATCTTGTTTCTCATGGTCTGAGAGTCCTTTAGGTGAATTTTGGCAAACTCCAAGCGTGCTGTCATGTGCCTTTTACTGTGGAATGGCTTTCATCTGGCCACTTTACCATAAAGTCGTGATTGGTGGAGTGCTGCAGAGATGGTTGTCCTTCTGGAAGGTTCTCCCATCTCCACAGAAGAACTCTGGAACTCTGTCAGAGTGACCATCGGGTTCTTGGTAACCTTCCTGACTTAAGCCATTCTCCCTCGATTGCTCAGTTTGGCTGGGCGGCCAGCTCTAGAAAGAGTCTTGGTGGTTCCAAACTTCTTCCATTTAAGAATGATGGAGGCCACTGTGTACTTGGGGACCTTCAAAGCTGCAGAAATGTTTTGGTACCCTACCGCAGATTTGCTCCTCGACACAATCCTGTCTCGGAGC
Organism: Oncorhynchus gorbuscha; assembly: GCF_021184085.1. Classification (NCBI taxonomy): domain Eukaryota; kingdom Metazoa; phylum Chordata; class Actinopteri; order Salmoniformes; family Salmonidae; genus Oncorhynchus; species Oncorhynchus gorbuscha. The sequence goes on along the minus strand of NC_060173.1, from coordinate 22,560,276 downwards.
TCTACGGACAATTCCTTTGACCTCATGGCTTAGTTTTTGCTCTGACATGCACTGTCAACTGTGGACCTCATATAGACAGGTTGGTGTGTGCCTTTCCAAATCATGTCCAATCAATTGAATTTACCACAGGTGAACTCCAATTAAGTTGTAGAAACATCTCAAGGATAATCAATGGTAACTGGATGCACCTGCATTTTGAGTCTCATAGCAAAGAATCTGAATACCTATGTACAGTGCCTTGCGAAAGTATTCGGCCCCCTTGAACTTTGCGACCTTTTGCCACATTTCAGGTTTCAAACATAAAGATATAAAACTGTCTTTTTTTGTGAAGAATCACCAACAAGTGGGACACAATCATGAAGTGGAACGACATTTATTGGATAATTCAAACTTTTTTAACAAATCAAAAACTGAAAAATTGGGCGTGCAAAATTATTCAGCCCCTTTACTTCCAGTGCAGCAAACTCTCTCCAGAAGTTCAGTGAGGATCTCTGAATGATCCAATGTTGACCTAAATGACTAAGGATGATAAATACAATCCACCTGTGGGTAATCAAGTCTCCGTATAAATGCATCTGCACTGTGATAGTCTCAGAGGTCCGTTAAAAGCTCAGAGAGCATCATGAAGAACAAGGAACACACCAGGCAGGTCCGAGATACTGTTGTGAAGAAGTCTAAAGCCGGATTTGGATACAAAAAGATTTCCCAAGCTTTAAACATCCCAAGGAGCATTGTGCAAGCGATAATATTGAAATGGAAGGAGTATCAGACCACTGCAAATCTACCAAGACCTGGCCGTCCCTCTAAACTTTCAGCTCATACAAGGAGAAGACTGATCAGAGATGCAGCCAAGAGGCCCATGATCACTCTGGATGAACTGCAGAGATCTACAGCTGAGGTGGGAGACTGTCCATAGGACAACAATCAGTCGTATATTACACAAATCTGGTCTTTATGGAAGAGTGGCAAGAAGAAAGCCATTTCTTAAAGATATCCATAAAAAGTGTAATTTAAAGTTTGCCACAAGCCACCTGGGAGACACACCAAACATGTGGAAGAAGGTGCTCTGGTCAGATGAAACCAAAATTGAACTTTTTGGCAACAATGCAAAACGTTATGTTTGGCGTAAAAGCAACACAGCTCATCACCCTGAACACACCATCCCCACTATCAAACATGGTGGTGGCAGCATCATGGTTTGGGCCTGCTTTTCTTCAGCAGGGACAAGGAAGATGGTTAAAATTGATGGGAAGATGGATGGAGCCAAATACACGACCATTCTGGAAGAAAACCTGATGGAGTCTGCAAAAGACCTGAGACTGGGACGGAGATTTGTCTTCCAACAAGACAATGATCCAAAACATAAAGCAAAATCTACAATGGAATGGTTCAAAAATAAACATATCCAGGTGTTAGAATGGCCAAGTCAAAGTCCAGACCTGAATCCAATCGAGAATCTGTGGAAAGAACTGAAAACTGCTGTTCACAAATGCTCTCCATCCAACCTCACTGAGCTCGAGCTGTTTTGCAAGGAGGAATGGGAAAAAACTGATAGAGACATAACCCAAGCGACTTACAGCTGTTATCTCAGCAAAAGGTGGCACTACAAAGTATTAACTTAAGGGGGCTGAATAATTTTGCACTCCCAATTTTTCAGTTTTTGATTTGTTAAAAAAGTTTGAAATATCCAATAAATGTCGTTCCACTTCATGATTGTGTCCCACTTGTTGTTGATTCTTCACAGAAATATACAGTTTTATATCTTTATGTTTGAAGCCTGAAATGTGGCAAAAGGTCGCAAAGTTCAAGGGGGCCGAATACTTTCACAAGGCACTGTAAATAAGGTATTTTTGCTTTTTACTTTTAATACATACTTTTAATACAAAATATTCTAAAAACCTGTTTTCGCTTTGTCATTATTGGGTATTGTGAGTAGATTGATGAGAAAAATGTTTAATTTAATAAATTTTAGAAAAAGGCTGTAACGTAACAACATTTTGAAAAAGGGAAGGGGTCTGAATACTTTCCCGAAAGCACTGTAGATCATATGACAGACAGACAGACAGACAGACAGACAGACAGACAGACAGACAGACAGACAGACAGACAGACAGACAGACAGACAGACAGACAGACAGACAGACAGACAGACAGACAGACAGACAGACAGACAGACAGACAGACAGACAGACAGACAGACAGACAGACAGACAGACAGACAGACAGACAGACAGACAGACAGACAGACAGACAGACTGTTCCTCAACCCTCATCAACCCTTCTGTCTGATCTGAATAGTGGTCTGTTGGCTCACAAAGGGAAACTTGTCCCGTTAAGGTGCTTATAGAAGGCACTGGGCTCATTGATATTCAAAGCGACAGAGCAGCCCACAGAATGGCTGCAGCCCTGGCATTCCTGCAGTCTGGGCTCCCATGGAGGGGTGGTGGGTACAGAGCGCTGGTGTGTGCCCGAAGGAGTGCCCCCTTCATGGTGCTGCACACTGCACCAGTCCAAACTGTCTCAAACTGTCTCCATTCATCCATTTCTCTGTCCTTCTTCCCAGCCCCTCCCTCTACCTCTCTTACTCTATTTTTCTCTCTCCCCCAGTCTTTTTATTACTGCAGAGATTGTCGCATGCCAATACCGACTCCTCACCCACACAGTTTAGCTTAATGTTGGTACAACAGAGAGGAGCGAAGTCGGAGATGAGCGGGTCACCGACAGAGGCAGACTCTATCAAGTCCAGGATAGTGTGTGTGTGTGTGTGTGTGTGTGTGTGTGTGTGTGTGTGTGTGTGTGTGTGTGTGTGTGTGTGTGTGTGTGTGTGTGTGTGTGTGTGTGTGTGTGTGTGTGTGTGTGTGTGTGTGTGTGTGTGTGTGTGTGTGTGTGTGTGTGTGTGTGTGTGTGTGTGTGTATGACAACGCAACACAGAACATTTGGAGGTTTGTCCTATCAAATCAAATTGTATTTGTCACATGCGCCGAATACAACAGGTCCTTACTTACAAGCCCTTAACCAACAATGCAGTTTTAAGAAAATACCTAAAAAAAGTAAGAGACAAGAATAACAAATGATTAAAGAACAGCAGTAAATAAAAATACAGAGTCAATGTGCGGGGGCACCGGTGTCAAGGTAATTGAGGTAGTATGTACATGTAGGTAGAGTTATTATGACTATGCATGGATAATAACAGAGAGTAGCAGCAGCGTAGAAGGACAGGGGGTTGGGGGGTTGGGCAATGCAAATAGTCTGTGTAGGCATTTGATTAGCTGTTCATGAGTCTTATGGCTTGGGGGTAGAAGCTATTTAGGAGCCTCTTGGACCTAGACTTGGCGCTCCGGCACTACTTGCCATGCGGTATCAGAGAGAACAGTCTATGACTAGGGTGGCTGTAGTCTTTGACAATTTTTAAGGCCTTCCTCTGACACCGCCTAGTATAGACGTCATGGATGGCAGGAAGCTTGGCCCAAGTGATGTACTGGGCCACACACACTACCCTCTGTAGTGCCTTGCGGTCAGAGGCCGAGCAGTTTCCATACCAGGCAGTGATGCAAACCGGTCAGGATGCTCTCAATGGTGTCGCTGTAAAACCTTTTGAGGATCTGAGGACTCATGCCAAATATTTTCTCCTGAAGGGGAATAGGTTTTGTCGTGCCCTCTTCACAACTGTCTTGGTGTGCTTGGACTATGTTAGTTTGTTGGTGATGTGGACACCAAGGAACTTGAAGCTCTCAACTTGCTCCACTACAGCCCCGTCGATGAGAATGGGGGCATGCCTGGTCCTCCTTTTCCTGTAGTCCACAATCATCTCCTTTGTCTTGATCACGTTCAGGGAGAGGTTGTTGTCCTTGCACCACACGGTCAGGTCTCTGACCTTCTTACATTTTTGCTTGTAAACAGGAATCAGGAGGATAGAATTATGGTCAGATTTGCCAAATGGAGGACGAGGGAAGGCTTTGTATGCGTCTCTGTGTGTGGAGTAAAGGTGGTCTAGAATTGTTTTCCCTCTGGTTGCACGTTTAATATGTTGATAGAAATGAGGTAAAACTGATTTAAGATTCCCTGCATTAAAGTCCCTGGCCACTAGGAGCGCCGCCTCTGGATGAGCGGTTTCCTGTTTGTTTATGGCGGTATTGAGTGCGGTTTTAGTGCCAGCATTGGTCTATGGTGGTATGTAGACAGCTACGAAAAATACAGAACAAAACTCTCTAGGTAGATAGAGTATCTCATGATAAGCTGTAGACCACACTATCTCAGGCGACCTTAACTTCAAGACTTCCTTAGATACCGTGCACCAGCTGTTGTTTACAAAAATGCATATGCCCCTGCCCCGTGTCTTACCAGACACTGCTGCTCTGTCCTGCGGATAGAGTGTATAACCTGCCAGCTGTATCTTCTTAATGTTGTCATTCAGCCAAAACCTGGTGAAACATAAGATATCACAGTTTTGAATGTCCCGTTGGTAGGATAAACGTGCTTTCAGTTGGTCCCATTTATTTTCCAGCGATTGAAGCTAGCAGGATGGAGGGCAAAGGCAGATTAGCCACTCATCGCCTGATCCTCACAAGGTACCCTGATCTCCTTCTCAAGCGAATAACGGGGATCTGGGCCTGGTCAGGTGTCTGTATTATATCCCTCCCATCCAACTCATTGAAGAAGAACTCTTCGTCCAGTTTGAGGTGAGCAATCGCAGCTCTGATGTCCAGAAGCTCTTTTTGGTCATAAGAGACGGTAGCAGCAACATTATGTCCAAAACAAGTTGCGAACAACGTGAAAAAACAAACAAAATAGCGCGTTCCCCTCCGGCGCCATCACAGAAAAAATATATATATAAATAAAAAACAATTTAAATTAAAATGAAGAATTCTACAAGAAATGTTTACAAAATATTCAGATTTCCTCATACTACAGCGGCGGGAGTATAAACCTTCATTTATGTATGGGAATACAGCAGGAAGGCTTTGGGATACACTGAAATAGCACCCTATTCTCTACCTGGTGCACACATTTTTACATGGGCTCTGGTAGAGAATAGACTGCCATTTTGGACAGACCCTTGGTAATAGGGAGAGATAGACACTCCTCTCTCTATCTATTCACCATGGAGAGGTGCTGGTTCCACCCTGCACTGCAGTGTTCTCTGCTTTAGCCTGACCTTGGGAGTCATGGAGAGATGCTGGCCCGGGTAGAGACTGAACCATGCCATTAAATGTGTGGGGGTTTGACTCTAATAGCTCTCAATCTCCAAAAATGTATGCCCTGAAAGACTAGCTCTCTCTGGCTGGCTAATATGTTGTGTTGTGTTGAGGGGCCAGAGAGGGGGGAGGTGCCATCTTTGAAGGGGGCACATGAGGGGTGGTGGTGGTGGGTGAGCCTCTGTATCAGTGTCTTGGGTATTAGAGAGGATCAACCAGCCAGCAAGCCAGCAATAAGAGCTCTACCAAGGGAGATGTAGCAGGGGAGTGCTGGGTGGGGAGCAGCCACCCTGTACGTCAGACGTCTCAGAGATCCTCCAGAAAGATCCACCTTACCCAGCGCCCTTTCTGTTTGACTCACCCCCTCCTGGCTCTCTCTCCACTGAGATGGCACTGTGGCTGACAGGACTGCCACCACTGGAGCTCCTGGTGGGCAGTGACTCTGTTGTCACAGGCACTGGCACAGACGTCAATGTCATGATGAAAACAGACTAAATGTTAATAAGATGTGCTGGGTGTGTTGGACACAGGGACGCCACACCAGTGAAACACATGCGTACAAATTCATCCATATTACGTATGATCATGGACTTAAACAAAATCTCATACATTCAGTACCAGTCAAAAGTTTGGACACACCTACATATTCAAGGGTTTTTCTTTTTCGTTTTTACAATATTTTGTATTTGAGATTCTTCAAAGTAGTCACCCTTTGTCTTGATGACAAATTTGCACACTCTTGGCATTTTCTCAACCAGTTAACAGATACAAGTGCATCTGTGGAATTTCATTCCCTCTTAATGTATTTGAGCCAATCATTTGTGTTATGAAAAAGTAGGGGTGGTATACAGAAGATAACCCTATTTGGTAAAAGACCAAAGTCCATATTATGGCAAGAACAGCTCATATAAGCAAAGAGAAATGACAGTCCATAACATTAAGACATGAAGATCAGTCAATCCGGCAGAAGAACTGTGAAAGTTTCTTGAAGAGCAGTCACAAAAACCGTCAAGCGCAATGATGAAACTGGCTCTCATGAGGACCGCGGCAGGAAAGGAAGACCCAGAGTTACCTCTGCTACAGAGGATAACTTCATTAGAGTTAACTGCAGCCCAAATAAATGCTTCACAGAGTTCAAGTAAAAGACACAACTCAACATCAACTGTTCAGAGGAGACTACGTGAATCAGGCCTTCATGGTCGAATTACTGCAAAGAAACCACTACTAAAGGACACCAATAAGAATAAGAGACTTGCTAGGGCCAAGAAACATGAGCAATGGACAATGGTCTAATGAATCCAAATTTGAGATTTTTGGTTCCAACCGCCGTGTCTATGTGAGACGGCGAGTAGGTGAGCGGATGATTTCCGCATGTGTTTTTCCCACCATGAAGCATGGAGAAGGAGGTGTGTTAGTACTTTGCTGGTGACACTGTCAGTGATTTATTTAGAATTCAAGACGCACTTAACCAGCTTGGCTACCACAGAATTCTGCAGCAATACGCCATCCCATCTGGTTTGCGCTTAGTGGGACTATCATTTGTTTTTCAATAGGACAATGACCCAAAGCACACCTCCACGCTGTGTAAGGGATATTTGAACAGTAAGGAGAGTGATGGAGTGCTGGGCTCCACAATCACCCGACGTCAACCCAATTATAATGGTTTGAGTTGAGTTGGACCACAGAGTGAAGGAAAAGCAGTCAACAAGTGCTCAGCATATGTGGGAACTCCTTCAAGACTGATGGAAAAGCATTCCTCGTGAAGCTGGTTGAGAGAATGGCAAATGTGTGCAAAGCTGTCATCAAGGCAAATGGTGGTTACTATAAGATTCTATATGTGTTATTTCATAGTTTTGATATCTTCAGTATTATTCTACAATGTATAAAATAGTAAAAATAAAGAAAAACCCTTGCATGAGTAGGCGTGTCCAAAGTTGACTGTTCACTTTTCTGGTTTCTATATTTTTATTTGTATTTAATCTTTATTTAACCAGGTAAGCTAGTTGAGAACAAGTTCTCATTTACAACTGCGACCTGTCCAAGATAAAGCAAAGCAGTGCAACAAAAAACAACACAGAGTTACACATGGGTTAAACAAAAGTACAGTCAAAAACACAATAGAAAAATCTATATACAGTGTGTGCAAATGGAATGATTCCATATCTGTTATTTCACTGTTTTCAAATCAAATCAAATCAAATGTTATTGGTCACATACACATGATGTTAATACGAGTGTAGCGAAATGCTTGTCCTTCTCGTTCCGACAGTGCAGTAATATCTAACAAATAATCTAACAATTTCCCAACAACTACCTAATACACACAAATCTAAAGGGGTGAACATATATATAACGAGAATACGTACAGTGCCTTGCGAAAGTATTCGGCCCCCTTGAACTTTGCGACCTTTTGCCACATTTCAGGCTTCAAACATAAAGATATAAAACTGTATATTTTTGTGAAGAATCAACAACAAGTGTGACACAATCATGAAGTGGAACGACATTTATTGGATATTTCAAACTTTTTTAACAAATCAAAAGCTGAAAAATTGGGCGTGCAAAATTATTCAGCCCCTTTACTTTCAGTGCAGCAAACTCTCTCCAGAAGTTCAGTGAGGATCTCTGAATGATCCAATGTTGACCTAAATGACTAATGATGATAAATACAATCCACCTGTGTGTAATCAACTCTCCGTATAAATGCACCTGCACTGTGATAGTCTCAGAGGTCCGTTAAAAGCGCAGAGTTCATCATGAAGAACAAGGAACACACCAGGCAGGTCCGAGATACTGTTGTGAAGAAGTTTAAAGCCAGATTTGGATACAAAAAGATTTCCCAAGCTTTAAACATCCCAAGGAGCACTGTGCAAGCGATAATATTGAAATGGAAGGAGTATCAGACCACTGCAAATCTACCAAGAAATGGCCGTCCTTCTAAACTTTCAGCTCATACAAGGAGAAGACTGATCAGAGATGCAGCCAAGAGGCCCATGATCACTCTGGATGAACTGCAGAGATCTACAGCTGAGGTGGGAGACTCTGTCCATAGGACAAAAATCAGCCGTATATTACACAAATCTGGCCTTTATGGAAGAGTGGCAAGAAGAAAGCCATTTCTTAAAGATATCCATAAAAAGTGTCGTTTAAAGTTTGCCACAAGCCACCTGGGAGACACACCAAACATGTGGAAGAAGGTGCTCTGGTCAGATGAAACCAAAATTGTACTTTTTGGCAACAATGCAAAACGTTATGTTTGGCGTAAAAGCAACACCCTGAACACACCATCCCCACTGTCAGACATGGTGGTGGCAGCATCATGGTTTGGGCGTGCTTTTCTTCAGCGGGGATTGGGAAGATAGATGGAGCCAAATACAGGACCATTCTGGAAGAAAACCTGATGGAGTCTGCAAAATACCTGAGACTGGGACAGAGATTTGTCTTCCAACAAGACAATGATCCAAAACATAAAGCAAAATCTACAATGGAATGATTCAAAAATAAACATATCCAGGTGTTAGAATGGCCAAGTCAAAGTCCAGACCTGAATCCAATCAAGAATCTGTGTAAAGAACTGAAAACTGCTGTTCACAAATGCTCTCCATCCAACCTCACTGAGCTCGAGCTGTTTTGCAAGGAGGAATGGGAAAAAAATTCAGTCTCTCGATGTGCAAAACTGATAGAGACATACCCCAAGCGACTTACAGCTGTAATCGCAGCAAAAGGTGGTGCTACAAAGTATTAACTTAAGGGGGCTGAATCATTTTGCACGCCCAATTTTTCAGTTTTTGATTTGTTAAAAAAGTTTGAAATATCCAATAAATGTCGTTCCACTTCATGATTATGTCCCACTTGTTGTTGATTCTTCATTCTTCAATGTTTCCGACAACATATCCCGAGAGAGCCATGTTTCTGTGAAACAGAGAATGTTACCATCGCTGATGTCTCTCTGGAAGCAACCCTTGCTCGAATTTCATCTACCTTGTTGTCAAGAGACTGGACATTGGCGAGTAGTATGCTCGGGAGCAATGGGCAATGTGCACGTCTTCGGAGTCTGACCAGAAGAGCGCTCTGTCTGCCCCTTCTGCGGTGCCGTTGTTTTGGGAAGGCTTTTGGAATTAGATCCATTGTCCTTCAGGAAAGTCGTATTCCTGGTCATAATGTTGGTAAGTTGACGTCGCTCTTATATCCAATAGTTCTTCCCGGCTGTATGATATAAGACTTAAGATTTCCTGGGGTAACAATGTCAGAAATAATACATAAAAAAACTAAATACTGAATAGTTTTCTAAGTACTCAAAGCGAGGCGACCATCTCTGCCGGCGCCATCTTAGGCACATTTTGATGTCTTCATTATTATTCTACAATGTAGAAAATAGTACAAAAAAAAAAAAAAACTTGAATGAGCAAGTGTGTCCAAACATTTGACTGGTACTGTACATACATACAAAGACACACACTCTCTCTTCTTGTTGTGTTTGATGTGAGTGTGGCATGCAGAAGAGGGTCAGAGGATTCTACGAGAGAAGATGGCTCTTTGTGTCTGCAGATCTGAGTCTCAGCACTGACACACATTATCGAAGCAGCTTCAGCATCCCCCTGCTTCACCTGGGGACTCTCCCCAGCCACCGGACAGACAGTGTAATTATGCAAGGCACTGAAGGCAGAGCTGCCTGCATACTTTACCACCTCAGCCCTTAGCCCGGCACTGCAGTTCCGCTGAGAGGGACATCAAGGGCACTAACTATTGTATAATAGTCTAAAGCCAGGCTACAGAGCATTGGGTCCTGAATTTGAGATTCAAGCTTACTAGAGTTTTATCCCTGAATGTCACTGATTGCAAAAAAAGGCCACGTAGGAAGAAGTAGGACGTAGGAAGAATAAATAAAAAATGACTGATGGAGAGAAGAGATAAAGAAAGAAAGAGATAGCAGTCCTCGTAAAAGACCAGTAAAGCTAGCTGCAGTGATAATGACAGGGGACACAGCCAACCCTGCCTGCCTGCCCCACTGAAGACTATTGACCGCTGAATCTCATAAAGATATGTCCTGCAGAGAAGCATCTGCATGCCACCACACCATACCATGGGCAATAATTACACATTGCATTTAAAGGCATTGTCTTGTAACTGGAATAGACGTCAAACTGAATGGCAAGCATAAGGCAAGCATCATCTCTAGCCTATTACTGCGTTATAATGTATTTGTCTCCTTTTGGTATTGTACTTGTTGATATCTATACAGTTGGTACTATATAGATAACTTTTGTGAGTAAACTCAAGGCATGACTCCTTTGATCTACACATTCCAGAATTAGTGTAGGCCTAAATGTCGGTAAATCATGTACATTTTTGGAAAATACCATAGAGATAGTTACAGGACTCAACTTGGGTACAACCTGTTGCAGCATGAACATTTCCATTGAGGTCTTTCACCATTTTAAAGTAGTCAACTGGGTGGGGATTCCTATGGGTTGGTAGAAATTAGTGAATGATCAGAGCATTGTCTTCAAATTGAGTGACATGGTTTGTAAATGGCTTTAAGCTATATCACCGCCATCTAGTGGCCACAATAAATTAATGACAAGATTTAGTTCCCGAATCCAGCACTGCAGGTGGCGGTAAAATCACCAATATTAGCTTGACACTTTTTTCAAACACAAATGAAGTAGAAAATGTACTACTTTAAAAATGTTGTCAAAGATGCAATAATGGCACAGATACAAAGATGAGACCTCTTTCCATCTGTCAATCTGTCTATGGAAAATACTGGTATTCCTGTTCAACATCTCAGGTGTCTTTGTTGTAGGGGTGGGCAGAATGGAGAGTGAGATAAAATATCACCATATTGAATCAGTTATATTGAGCCCTCCCACTCACTGCTTTACATTTTACATTATATATTCATCATAAAAGTAATGCAATTACCAATAAGGGCAATCTATTTGGGAATCAAATGGTATTAAAAGTCATTACTTGTGAGTCGTATTTAATGAACAAATCTAATGAAGTGCAGCTAGATGTTGGAAGCCTGATTTCTCTCGCCTTAGGGGGTGGTGTGCGGATGTCTGCATGGGAGTGTGTGTGCGTCTGTGTGTGTATGCGTGTGGAATGGGGGAAGGGGGGGGTTAAGTGATTTCAACGTATTTTCAATGTATGTAACCAAAAAAGACAGGCAATACCCTTGTCTCAGTAAAAAGGGAAGAAAATCCTGCATTGAACTCTGTATTGATTGCACACACAAATATCACACTGGTTGGCAGGGGAAATATGCTTAAATTCAGTGGTTTCTTTTTGTGAGAGTGTGGATTCTTCCATACCAGTCAGTATCTTACCTGACGAAATAGAAACAGGTTCCCAAAGAATGGGGACGGTTTGGGGTGCCTTATTCCACATTGAGCCAGGGACGAATAGGGGAACGTAGCATACCTAGAGAGGGAGTGAGAGAGAGAGAGAGAGAGAGAGAGAGAGAGAGAGAGAGAGAGAGAGAGAGAGAGAGAGAGAGAGAGAGAGAGAGAGAGAGAGAGAGAGTTGGGGTGTGAGTTATTAACAGATAAAATGGAATGGGGGATATAGTAGTAATGCTACGGAGATTACAGCATCTAATCTGGCAGATATGCTGCCTAAGCGGTACCTCACAACACACAACATTATGACACTTGAAAGACTTATTTGCTCTGGGGAATGTAAAAATTCCACACTCCGACTCCTAAAACGGAACAGCATACATTATTCATCACAGGCACTGCTGGCGTTTTCTGCTGATATGCAAGTCACTGGAATGAGGAAGGGGACTTTTGTACGGGACTTTGAGGAGCATTATGAGATACCACAGGACGTTCTTTAGTCATGTAATACACTGTCTGCTCTAGACAGGGTGGATTCTGGGAGTGTGTGTGTGTGTGTGTGTGTGTGTGTGTGTGTGTGTGTGTGTGTGTGTGTGTGTGTGTGTGTGTGTGTGTGTGTGTGTGTGTGTGTGTGTGTGTGTGTGTGTGTGTGTGTGTGTGTGTGTGTGTGTGTGTGTGTGTGTGTGTGAGAGTATCCTGGCCAAGTAAAGGGCAATTAAAGGATGGCTGTCTCCCTGTTATAGCTGCTATAGCCATGGACTCAGAGACAGGAAAAGGTGGTTACAGTCAGAAAACCAAGCTTTGCACACAAAACCTCCCACACAGTCAGGGAGGGAGCAGTGACAGACAGGCAGATTTATGGTTAAGGGCACACAACACTGACTGGATTGAGAAAGTCACATTTACAACATACGTAAACGACCAACAAAAGAAAGCTGCAAGACTGAGCAGCCAACACAGGATTGATACCCACATACACACGCAAACACACAGATCCACCTCCACACACACACACACACACACACGCACACACACACACACACACACACACACACACACACACACACACACACACACACACACACACACACACACACACACACACACACACACACACACACACACACACACACACACACACACACACACACACACACACACACACACACACACACACACACACACACACACCTCTGATACTAAAAACCCAAATAGATTCAAACATCCACTTCATCTCCTCCTAAGCCACTGAACGAAAACCATAATTAGTAATGAGATCTGAAACTCCAACCATAGATAAAAGGAAAACCAATAATATCTCAACACACTGACTCATGTTCTGACACCTACATAATAATAACCACATGCTTGTCACACAGCCATGACAGACAGACATCCCTCTCCGTTTACATCAGCAGAGTGACTCACACCACCATTCACATTAGCCTTAGCAGCATCTCTCACAACACCAAGCCCTAGCTAGCTAAATATATGGAGATGATCAGCTGCTTGGCTTTAAAAATACATATGCCAAACAGCCTGCCTGACTTGTTTCTTCACTTTTTAATTGGTTATAAGTAACTGTAACACAGAGCTGTGAGTCATCATAAGGACATGTGGCAGATATGCTTGCTAACTAGCCTAGCTGCTAATGTTGGATTAAGAGACTTTGCTATCAATTAAATGTGTTCATATACCATAATTAGTAACACTTAAAAGTTGCCCTCGTACCCATATAACTATACAGTAATAACTGTGTGTGTCAGCGTCGTGTGTATAGGTGGCAGGGAAGTCAGGTGCAGGAGAGTCAAAATGAAGTGTAAATGGAGTCTTTTAATAAATGTCAACAGAATATGCTCCATAACACTAAAACGTACAGACATGAAAAAAAACATGGGTACGAGGACCCGTCGCACACCAACACAACAAAATAACAACACTGACAATTAAACAATCTCTGACAAAGACATGAGGGGAAACAGAGGGTTAAATACACAACAGGTAATGAATGGGATGGAAAACAGGTGTGTGGGAAGACAAGACAAAACCAATGGAAAATTAAAAATGGATCAATGATGGCTAGAAGACCGGTGACATCGAACGCCGAGCACCGCCCGAACAAGGAGAGGCAACGACTTCGGCAGAAGTCATGACAGTGTGACAACATTGTTACATAGTAACTGCTTTGTAATTACATGGTGTTTTTCTTAGAAGCCTCATACTCCACAGTCATGTTCTATCAAGCTCACATCTGTCATTGACACAGTCGTTAATGTCCTTTATGTCTATTCCACAAGTTGCCACTGGCTAAATCTACGATGTTAAAATGCCTATTTTGTTCCACTGTCTCTTCAGCCCAGCCAGGCAATTTATTAACTTGATCTCCACTATGAAAAGCATCGAGACAATATCTCACATTTCTTTTAGACTAACATTTCAACAGCAGAAATTTGTATAAACCTTGTCATCTGTCTCTCCAACATTTGCAACCTTGTTTCAATATTCAAATTCGATCTCTAGCAGGCCCATAGTAATGAAAGTGTCAGGAGTTGGGATGAGACAGACAGGCAGGCAGCTTTTCTCAGCCAGTCGGAAACATTAATAAGTATCATTTTTATGGATATATACAGAGAACTATCAATAGAAAACCGGCAAAACGCATCGAAGTGCAGCTAGTTTGCAGTCTTTCCAGCTATAGTTTGAAGTGATTGTGTTAGCTGTGTTGTTGGATAGCAACTCTGAACAACTGTGTCCTGATGAGTGAGCACATTTTCTATGCCAGGTGAAATCGTGCATCATTAGCTCATTGTTATGGATGCATCCAAATAAATGTCACTAGAAAACAGCTAAAACAAATGCAAATGCAGCTACTCTGTTGTTATTCTGGCTGCACTGTTTGATGTGATTGTAAGTTCGCCGTAGTTGGCTAGCTAGCAAGCAAGGGATAAGAATGTTGCCAGTCAGTAGGGCAATGGAGCATTTAGAACAACAAAAATACTGAATGACTAGGTCGCGTCTCTTGCAACCAAACCGATAGAATGAACGACCAGCCGGCTTCGGTATCAACCCTAGATTTGTGTCAGGACTATATCTTGTGGAAGGATGAAACAGTATGAATAAATTTATTAACAAAAAAAAATCTAATAAAAATCTAGCCTTATTTGAATATGTTGGTAACCCGACTTTGTCTCGGGCCTAACAACAGCTGTGCCAATATATCCTCCAAACACCGGCTTCTCAGGCATTATCACTTAAATGTTACTGAGTGGTGCAGACTGGGGTGAGATATTGTGTTTGTTTCCACTGTTGCTGTGGAAATGTGGGAGTGTATAATGGCTGGTATCATGGCCAAATCTATAGAGAGACAGAGAGATTGGTGTTGTCATCAGCAGCAGGCACGTGACACTCTTAGTCTCAACACATTGACTGGGTAGAACAAACATATTTATGACTGTGGGGGTTGTTGTAAAGGCCATGCAGAATAGGCAGTCATAGAGTTAAGAAAAACACTGTGTCAGTCATACTAAGTGAAATACAAACACATTCACAGTAACACACACACACACACACACACACACGCACGCACGCACGCACGCACGCACGCACGCACGCACGCACGCACGCACGCACGCACGCACGCACACACACACACACACACACACACACACACACACACACACACACACACACACACACACACACACAGGGAGAGGCTGTGAGCAGCACTGACCTGTCTGTCCTGTACTGAATCTTCCTACACAGAGACAGACAGGTGCTCCTATGAGACCAAGGCTTTACTGTTCCTACAATACAAGAATGGAGGCTGGAGCAGAGCTGGTAAATGATTGACGTACTGTATAGCCTAGAAGACCAAAAAACTATACTGAAGCTTCATTGAATTATACACTGAAATGTTTCTATGCTACAGCACATGTTCAGGTTAACCAGGCTAAGCTGTGAAGTACTATGCTACAAAGAGATGAGCTATGCTAAATACATTAGGCCATACCATGTTACGCTGAAGTTACACACAGCTTGATTTACTTCTTCTTGTCCTTGGGCAGCAATACGTACAGTTGAAGTCGGAAGTTTACATTAGGTTGGAGTCATTAAAACTCGTTTTTCAACCACTCCACAAATTTCTTGTTAACAAACTATAGTTTTGGCAAGTTGGTTAGGACATCTACTTTGTGCATGACACAATAAATTTTTCCAACTATTGTTTTCAGACAAATTATTTCACTTATAATTCAATGTATCACAATTCCAGTGGGTCAGAAGTTAACATACACTAAGTTGACTGTGCCTTTGAACAGCTTGGAAAATTCCAGAAAGTCTGGTTCATCCTTGGGAGCAATTTCCAAACGCCTGAAGGTACCACGTTCATCTGTACAAACAATAGTACGCAAGTATAAACACCATGGGACCACGCAGCCATCATACAGCTCAGGAAGGTGATGCGTTCTGTCTCCTAGAGATGAACGTACTTTGGTGCGAAAGTGCAAATCAATACCAGAACAACAGCAAAGGACGTTGTGAAGATGCTGGAGGAAACAGGTACAAAAGTATCTATATCCACAGTAAAACGAGTCCTATATCAACATAACCTGAAAAGGCGCTCAGAAAGGAAGAAGCCACTGCTCCAAAACCGCCATAAAAAAGCCAGACTACCGTTTCAAACTTGCACATGGGGACAAAGATCGTACTTTTTGGAAAAATGTCCTCTGGTCTGATGAAACAAAAATAGAACTGTTTGGCCATAATGACCATTGTTATATTTGGAGGAAAAAGGGGGAATCTTGTAAGCCGAAGAACACCATCCCAACCATGAAGCACGGGAGTGGTAGCGTCTTGTTGTGGGGGTGCTTTGCTGCAGGAGGGACTGGTGCACTTCACAAAATAGATGGCATCATGAGGCTGGAAAATTATGTGGATTTATTGAAGCAACATCTCAAGACATCAGTCAGGAAGTTAAAGCTTGGTTGCAAATGGGTCTTCCAAATGGACAATGACCCCAAGCAGACTTCTAAAGTTGTGGCAAAATGGCTTAAGGACAACAAAGTCAAGGTATTGGAGTGGCCATCCCAAAGCCCTGGCCTCAATCCTATATAACATTTTTGGACAGAACTGAAAAAGTGTGTGCGAGCAAGGTGACCTACAAACCTGACTCAGTTACACCAGCTCTGTCAGGAGGAATGGGCCAAATATCACCCAACTCATTGTGGGAAACTTGTGGAAGGCTCCCCGAAATGTTTGACCCAAGTTAAACAATCTAAAGGCAATGCTACCAAATACTAATTGAGTGTATGTAAACTTTTGACCCACTGGGAATGTGATGAAAGAAATTAAAGCTGAAATAAATCATTCTCTCTACTATTATTCTGACATTTCACATTCTTAAAATAAAGTGGTCATCCTAACTGGGAAAGACAGGGAATTTTGGCGAGGTTTAAATGTCAGGAATTGTGAAAAACTGAGTTAAAATGTATTAGGCAAAGGTATATGTAAACTTCCGACTTCAACTGTGACTGCATGACTGACTCAAAGTACTTTTATAGCGTTAAAATTCCATAGTTGCTATTATTGTGTTAATTCACAAGTTCAATCAGCTGTGCTAGGTCTGCACCGGCTTGGGGACCCTGAGGAGAGAATTAAGAACCACTGATTTGGTAAACAGTTCTCAATTGACAACAAGAACATTCACAACACACAGTTGCTGATCATTTGCCTTGCAATGACATAACACAACACATCAGATAAACTGCAATGACACACGCACTCCCGGTTGCACAAAAAGACCTGTGAGCTAACTACACCCCAAAATATTCTAATATCCTGGAGGTGAGAAAAGTATTTGTCTCTCTGTTTTTCTTCTTTCATGGGGCTGAGGGAGGGCATTGAAGCACCTGCAGGTTTGCTTTGTGTGTGTATGGTGCGAGAGTGTGTGCGTATATGTGTATGTGTGTGTATGTGCGTCAGAAGTCAGTGTGAATGTGCTATCATCACGTGTCTGTGTGTCTATCTGTGTGTCTTTGTTTATCTGTCTGTCTGTTTCTCTGTACATCTTGGTAGGGAGTAATTGAGTGGTAGAGGATATCATAGAGCACCACAGGGCTCCAGCTGAGGGAACAGCATCTCCTCCAGAGACACAGAACAGGTGGCGGAGGGTGGGTCAGAGGGATGAGAGAAGGAATATGAGGAGAAGCTAGGTTGAAAACATACAGGTTAAGAAAATAGCTTTCTAATATCCCATAACCCTTTGTACCTGAATTCAACAAGGGACCAGCTTCCGCATTCGGAATGACTGGGAGAGAATGGTAGCAGCACAGAAAGTTTGCCATCAAAGTGAAAAATAAACACAATCGTAGTGAATTTCAGCTAAATACTCAGTGAACACATAGTATAACTGCTTGACTGTCATTGTAGTCATTTAAATTATTTAAAAATAATCTACAGCCACTTTATTACTGGACGTCCTGACTACTAGTCACGTTTTCAATGCTAATCCTGTAGAACCCAGCGACGGTGCTAATCCTGTAGAACCCAGCGACGGTGCTAATCCTGTAGAACCCAGCGACGGTGCTAATCCTGTAGAACCCAGCGACGGTGCTAATCCTGTAGAACCCAGCGACGGTGCTAATCCTGTAGAACCCAGCGACGGTGCTAATCCTGTAGAACCCAGCGACTTTGCTAATCCTGTAGAACCCAGCGACGGTGCTAATCCTGTAGAACCCAGCGACGGTGCTAATCCTGTAGAACCCAGCGACGGTGCTAATCCTGTAGAACCCAGCGACGGTTCTAATCCTGTAGAACCCAGCGACGGTGCTAATCCTGTAGAACCCAGCGACGGTGCTAATCCTGTAGAACCCAGCGACGGTGCTAATCCTGTAGAACCCAGCGACGGTGCTAATCCTGTAGAACCCAGCGACGGTGCTAATCCTGTAGAACCCAGCGACGGTGCTAATTCTGTAGAACCCAGCGACAGTGCTAATCCTGTAGAACCCAGCGACGGTGCTAATCCCATGAATTTGTTCGTTTTCAAATGTTTCCGCATATGACGTATTACGGTGTCTGAACCTTCCCATCTTCAACCTAGAGGAGAAGAGGTAGAGTAAAACAGTATGTGGAAGAGAGAGGAAAAGAAAGGCTAAGAGTTTGAGAAGGATAGACGGGAGAGAAGGAGTAGTGGAGAAAGTGGAGGAGGAAAGAGACGATGGCCTGTTGTTACTGTAAGAGCTGGGCCTGTTGTTACAATAAGAGCTGGGCCTGCTGTTACAGTAGGAGCTGGGCCTGGTGTTACAGTAAGAGCTGGGCCTGCTGTTACAGTAGGAGCTGGGCCTGTTGTTACAGTAAGAGCTGGGCCTGTTGTTACAGTAAGAGCTGGGCCTGTTGTTACAGTAAGAGCTGGGCCTGCTGTTACAGTAGGAGCTGGGCCTGTTGTTACAGTAAGAGCTGGGCCTGCTGTTACAGTAGGAGCTGGGCCTGTTGTTAAAGTAGGAGCTGGGCCTGCTGTTACAGAAGGAGCTGGGCCTGTTGTTATTTAAGAGCTGGGCCTGTTGTTATTTAAGAGCTGGGCCTGTTCTTACAGTAGGAGCTGGGCCATTTGTTACAGTAGGAGCTGGGCCTGTTGTTACTGTAAGAGCTGGGCCTGTTGTTACAGTAGGAGCTGGGCCAGTTGTTACAGTAGGAGCTGGGCCTGCTGTTACTGTAAGAGCTGGGCCTGCTGTTACAGTAGGAGCTGGGCCTGTTGTTACAGTAAGAGCTGGGCCTGTTGTTACAGTAGGAGCTGGGCCTGTTGTTACAGTAAGAGCTGGGCCTGCTGTTACAGTAGGAGCTGGGCCTGTTGTTAAAGTAGGAGCTGGGCCTGCTGTTACAGAAGGAGCTGGGCCTGTTGTTATTTAAGAGCTGGGCCTGTTCTTACAGTAGGAGCTGGGCCTGCTGTTACAGTAGGAGCTGGGCCTGTTGTTACTGTAAGAGCTGGGCCTGTTGTTACAGTAGGAGCTGGGCCAGTTGTTACAGTAGGAGCTGGGCCTGCTGTTACTGTAAGAGCTGGGCCTGCTGTTACAGTAGGAGCTGGGCCTGTTGTTACAGTAAGAGCTGGGCCTGTTGTTACAGTAGGAGCTGGGCCTGTTGTTACTGTAAGAGCTGGGCCTGTTGTTACAGTAAGAGCTGGGCCTGTTGTTACAGTAAGAGCTGGGTCTGTTGTTACAGTAGGAGCTGGGCCTGTTGTTACAGTAAGAGCTGGGCCTGCTGTTACAGTAGGAGCTGGGCCTGTTGTTACAGTAAGAGCTTGGCCTGTTGTTACAGTAAGAGCTGGGCCTGCTGTTACAGCAGGAGCTGGGCCTGTTGTTACAGTAAGAGCTGGGCCTGTTGTTACAGTAGGAGCTGGGCCTGTTGTTACTGTAAGAGCTGGGCCTGTTGTTACAGTAAGAGCTGGGCCTGCTGTTACAGTAAGAGCTGGGCCTGCTGTTACAGTAAGAGCTGGGCCTGTTGTTACAGTAAGAGCTGGGCCTGCTGTTACAGTAAGAGCTGGGCCTGTTGTTACAGTAAGAGCTGGCCCTGCTGTTACAGTAGGAGCTGGGCCTGTTGTTACAGTAAGAGCTGGGCCTGCTGTTACAGTAAGAGCTGAGTCTGCTGTTACAGTAGGAGCTGAGCCTGCTGTTACAGTAGGAGCTGGGCTTGCTGTTACAGTAGGAGCTGGGCTTGCTGTTACAGTAGGAGCTGGGCCTGCTGTTATAGTAGGAGCTGGGCCTGCTGTTACAGTAGGAGCTGGGCTTGCTTTTACAGTAGGAACTGGGCTTGCTGTTACAGTAAGAGCTGGGCCAGTTGTTACTGTAAGAGCTGGGCTTGTTTTTACAGTAAGAGCTGGGCCTGCTGTTACAGTAAGAGCTGGGCCTGCTGTTACAGTAGGAGCTGGGCTTGCTGTTACAGTAGGAGCTGGGCTTGCTGTTACAGTAGGAGCTGGGCCTGCTGTTACAGTAGGAGCTGGGCCTGCTGTTACAGTAAGAGCTGGGCCTGCTGTTACAGTAGGAGCTGTGCCTGCTGTTACAGTAAGAGCAGGTCCTGTTGTTACAGTAAGATATGGGCCTGTTGTTACTGTAAGAGCTGGGCCTGTTGTTACAGTAAGAGCTGGGCCTGTTGTTACAGTAAGACCTGGGCCTGTTGTTACCGTAAGAGCTGAGCCTGCTGTGCGGCAGCCACAGCTCACTATTCATTTCCCCAGTCCCACCCACCCACGTCAGAGCGGAGCGTCTTCACCTGGAAACCATTGGTTTCTTAGGAACATCCAGTGACGCACTCTGAGACACAGACAACACTGAGAAAAGCCAGGACTCACCCCTCCAGGGTTAAAACTGAAAAAGTTGCTTATAAAAAATGTAATAAGGAGCGGATAGTGAATTTTTCATACTCAAGAGTCTCCGGCTCTGGTGTTTGGGGTTGCGATTAACAAAAGACAGATTTATAGAGCCGTCTCCCTCTCATTTCATCTCCTAGATGAACACAAACATGTGCATGCATGCACACACACACACGCGCACGACGGGTCATGTGGTGGTCAGGGGGATTGAAGTCTCAATTAGACTGAAGGGCTGCAGCTGGCAGGGTCTTTTTATCTGTCTACTGCTGAAATTACAACTATCTGACAATAGGACACACACCTCCATCAAACAACCACACAGATCTGGCAACGTGAGATACAGCCAATCAAAGGGCCAGGAGATGGAGACGCTCCCAGGGCATCATGGTTAAACCATAGTATTGAATCAGGGTTGTGTGATTATGCACCAAACGGGAGAAAACAGATTAAAACCAAGAGGGATTACCTGGACTTGTCTAATTTTTCAGTTAACATTTTAGTCATTTAGAGGATTCTCTTATCCAGAGACTTACAGTTAGTGCATTCATCTTAAGACGAAGACGAAAAAAATGAAAAAAGATAGCTAGGTAGGACAACCACATGTCATAGTAAGTCAATTTTACTTAATAAAGTAAAGCGCTAGTAGGGGGGTAAAAGTCAAGTGTGAGTGTTAGTTCATCCTACATGGCCTAGTTTTATCAACTGTGGGGCTGCGGTGCCTGCATCTCAGCATAAGGCCAAGAGCCAACAACTAGGACCTAGGCCTAGCCTAGCCTAGCTCATCCATGCTGGAGAGAACCCATGCCTAGCTTAGCCTAGCTCAACCAAGCTGGAGATAGCCTAACCTAGTTTAACCAAGCTGGAGAGAACCCAGCCCAAGCCTAACCTAGTTTAACCAAGCTGGGGAGAACCCTGGCCTAGCCTAGCTAAACCAAGCTGGAGAGAGCCCATGCCTCGCCTAGCTCAATCAAGCTTGAGATAACCCATGCCTAGCCTAGCTCAACCAAGCTGGAACTCCCTCAGACAACCGCCATGCTCCATTCTCTATGTCATCCATTCAACACCCTGGGGGTTGATGGAAGTGAATCTCCGCAATTTTTCAATCAAATCAAATCCAAGTTTATTTGTCACGTGCGCTGCTTACTTACAGGCCCTAACCAACAGTGTGATTTTCAAGTAAAAAATAGGTATTAGGTGAACAATAGATAAAAAGTAAAAAGACAGTGAAAAATAACAGTAGTGAGGCTATATACAGTAGTGAGGCTATATACAGGCACCGTTTAGTTGGGCTAAATGAAGTAGTATGTACATTTAGGTTTGGTTAAAGTGACTATGCATATATGATAAACAGAGAGTAGCAGTAGCGTAAAAGAGGGGTTGGTTTGTGGCGGGACACAATGTAGATAGTCCGGGTAGCCAATGTGCATGGGCACCGGTTAGTCAGGCTAATTGAGGTTGTATGTACATTCATTTATAGTTAAAGTGACTATGCATATATGATAAACAGAGAGTAGCAGTAGCGTAAAAGAGGGGTTGGTGTGTGGTGGGACACAATGTAGATAGTCCGGGTAGCCAATGTGCATGGGCACCGGTTAGTCAGGCTAATTGAGGTTGTATGTACATTAATTTATAGTTAAAGTGACTATGCATATATGATAAACAGAGAGTAGCAGCAGCGTAAAAGAGGAGTTTTGGGGGGGAGGGACAATGCAAATAGTCTGGGTAGCCATTTGATTACTTGTTCAAGAGTCTTATGGCTTGTGGGTAAAAACTGTTGAGAAGTATTTTTGTCCAAGACTTGGTACCGCTTGCCATGCGGTAGTAGAGAGAACATTCTATGACTGGGATGGCTGGGGTAGAGGTACTGGATGGCAGGCAGCTTAGCCCCAGTGATGTACTGGGCCGTTCACACTACCCTCTGTAGTGCCTTGCGGTCAGAGGCCGAGCAGTTGTCATACCAGGCAGTGATGCAACCAGTCAGGATGCTCTTGATGTTGCAGCTGTAGAATCTTTTGATGATCTGAGGACCCATTCCAAATCTTTTTAGTTTCCTGAGGGGGAATAGGCTTTGTCATGCCCTCTTTACGACTGTCTTGGTGTGTTTGGACCATTCTAGTCTGTTTTAAAGTGGACACCAAGGAACGTGAAGCTCTCAACCTGCTCCACTACAGCCCCGTCGATGAGAATGGGGGCGTTCTCAGTCCTCCTTTTCCTGTAGTCCACAATCATCTCCTTTGTCTTGATTATGTTGAGGGATAGGTTGTTATTCTGGCACCACCCGGCCAGGTCTCTGACCTCCCTATAGGCTGTCTTGTCATTGTCGGTGATCAGGCCTACCTACCACTGTTGTGTCGTCTGCAAACTTAATGATGGTGTTGGAGTTGTGCCTGGTCACGCAGTGTGGGTGAACAGGGAGTACAGGAGGGGACTGAACATGCACCCCTGAGGGGCTCTAGTGTTGAGGATCAGCGTGGTGGATGTGTTGCTACCTACCCTCACCACCTGGGGGTGGCCCGTCAGGAAGTGCAGGATCCAGTTGCAGAGGGAGGTGTTGAGTCCCAGGATCCTTACATTAGTGATGAGCTATGAGGGAACTATGGTGTTGAATGCTGAGCTGTAGTCAGTGAATAGCATTCTCACATAGGTGTTCCTTTTGTCCAGGTGAAAAAGGGCAGTGTTGAGTGCAATAGCGATTGCATCATCAGTGGATCTGTTTGTGGTACGCAAATTGGAGTGGGTCTAGGGTTTCTGGGATAATGGTGTTGATGTGAGCCATTAGCCTTTCAAAGCATTTCATGGCTACAGACGTGAGTGCTATGGGTCTGTAGTGATTTAGGCAGGTTGCCTTGGTGTTCTTGGCCATAGGGACTATGGTGGTCTGCTTGAAACATGTTGATATTACAGACTCGATCAGGGACATGTTAAAAATGTCAGTGAAGACACCTGCCAGTTGGTCAGCACATGCCCGAAGCACATGTCCTGGTAATCCATCTTGCCCCGCAGCCTTGTGAATGTTGACCTGTTTAAAGATCTTACACACGTCGGCTACGGAGAGTGTGATCACACAGTTGTCTGGAATAGCTGATGGTCTCATGCATGCCACAGTGTTGCTTGCCCCGAAGCGAGCATAGAAGTTATTTAGCTCGTCTGCTAGGCTAGTGTCACTGGGCAGCTCTTGGCTGTGCTTCCCTTTGTAGTCTGTAATTGTTATGCAGGTGAATGAGGACCCAAAAGCGACTTGGCGAAAACAGAGTTTTTAATCCAGTAAGAAACTTTACAAAACAAAAAGCATAATACTACTCGTAAAGACGAGAACAGACTGGAGACTTGATCGAGAACTGCAGGTTGCCTCGGGAAGGCACTTGAACCTAGCAGACTCAGACACCTGCTCACCACGCAGCATCTGAGGGAAACACGACACGACAGGGCAAAACATAGACACAGCACGGTGAATTATAGATGAGGATCCGACAGGGCAGGTACGGAAAACAAGGAGAGAAATAGGGACTCTAATCAGGGAAAAGGATCGGGAACAGGTGTGGGAAGACTAAATGATGATTAGGGGAATAGGAACAGCTGGGAGCAGGAACGGAACGATAGAGAGAAGAGAGAGCGAGAGAGTGAGAGAGGGAGGGGGAGAGAGAGGGATAAAAAGAGGGAAAGAACCTAATAAGACCAGCAGAGGGAAACGAATAGAAGGGGAAGCACAGGGACAAGACATGATAATTAATGACAAAACATGACAGTACCCCCCACTCACCGAGCGCCTCCTGGCGCACTCGAGGAGGAATCCTGGCGGCAACGGAGGAAATCATCAATGAGTGAACGGTCCAGCACGTCCCGAGACGGAACCCAACTCCTCTCCTCAGGACCGTAACCCTCCCAATCCACTAAGTATTGGTGACCCCGTCCCCGAGAACGCATGTCCATGATCTTATGTACCTTGTAAATAGGTGCGCTCTCGACAAGGACGGGAGGGGGGAGGGAAGACGAACGGGGTGCGAAGAAAGGGCTTGACACAGGAGACATGGAAGACAGGATGGACGCGACGAAGATGTCGCGGAAGAAGCAGTCGCACAGCGACAGGATTGACGACCTGGGAGACACGGAACGGACCAATGAACCGCGGAGTCAACTTACGAGAAGCTGTCGTAAGAGGAAGGTTGCGAGTGGAAAGCCACACTCTCTGGCCGCAACAATACCTTGGACTCTTAATCCTGCGTTTATTGGCGGCTCTCACAGTCTGTGCCCTGTAGCGGCAAAGTGCAGACCTCACCCTCCTCCAGGTGCGCTCACAACGTTGGACAAACGCTTGAGCGGAGGGAACGCTGGACTCGGCAAGCTGGGATGAGAACAGAGGAGGCTGGTAACCCAGACTACTCTGAAACGGAGATAACCCGGTAGCAGACGAAGGAAGCGAGTTGTGAGCGTATTCTGCCCAGGGAGCTGTTCTGCCCAAGACGCAGGGTTTCTGAAAGAAAGGCTGCGTAGTATGCGACCAATCGTCTGATTGGCCCTCTCTGCTTGACCGTTAGACTGGGGATGAAACCCGGAAGAGAGACTGACGGACGCACCAATCAAACGACAGAACTCCCTCCAAAACTGTGACGTGAATTGCGGGCCTCTGTCTGAAACGGCGTCTAACGGGAGGCCATGAATTCTGAACACATTCTCGATAATGATTTGTGCCGTCTCCTTAGCGGAAGGAAGTTTAGCGAGGGGAATGAAATGTGCCGCCTTAGAGAACCTATCGACAACCGTAAGAATCACAGTCTTCCCCGCAGACAAAGGCAGACCGGTAATGAAGTCTAGGGCGATGTGAGACCATGGTCGAGAAGGAATGGGGAGCGGTCTGAGACGACCGGCAGGAGGAGAGTTACCCGACTTAGTCTGCGCGCAGTCCGAACAAGCAGCCACGAAACGGCGCGTGTCACGCTCCTGAGTCGGCCACCAAAAGCGCTGGCGAATAGACGCAAGAGTGCCTCGAACACCGGGATGACCAGCTAACTTGGCAGAGTGAGCCCACTGAAGAACAGCCAGACGAGTGGAAACAGGAACGAAAAGGAGGTTACTAGGACAAGCGCGCGGCGACGCAGTGTGCGTGAGTGCTTGCTTAACCTGTCTTTCAATTCCCCAGACTGTCAACCCGACAACACGCCCATAAGGAAGAATCCCCTCGGGATCAGTAGAAGCCACAGAAGAACTAAACAGACGGGATAAGGCATCAGGCTTGGTGTTCTTGCTACCCGGACGGTAAGAAATCACAAACTCGAAACGAGCGAAAAACAACGCCCAACGAGCTTGACGGGCATTAAGTCGTTTGGCAGAACGGATGTACTCAAGGTTCTTATGGTCTGTCCAAACGACAAAAGGAACGGTCGCCCCCCTCCAACCACTGTCGCCATTCGCCTAGGGCTAAGCGGATGGCGAGCAGTTCACGGTTACCCACATCATAGTTGCGCTCAGATGGCGACAGGCGATGAGAAAAATAAGCGCAAGGATGAACCTTATCGTCAGACTGGAAGCGCTGGGATAGAATGGCTCCCACGCCTACCTCTGAAGCGTCAACCTCGACAATGAATTGTCTAGTGACGTCAGGAGTAACGAGGATAGGAGCGGACGTAAAACGTTCTTTTAGAAGATCAAAAGCTCCCTGGGCGGAACCGGACCACTTAAAACACGTCTTGACAGAAGTAAGAGCTGTGAGAGGGGCAGCAACTTGACCGAAATTACGAATGAAACGCCGATAGAAATTAGCGAAACCTAAAAAGCGCTGCAACTCGACACGTGACCTTGGAACGGGCCAATCACTGACAGCTTGGACCTTAGCGGAATCCATCTGAATGCCTTCAGCGGAAATAACGGAACCGAGAAAAGTAACGGAGGAGACATGAAAAGAGCACTTCTCAGCCTTTACGTAGAGACAATTCTCTAAAAGGCGCTGTAGAACACGTCGAACGTGCTGAACATGAATCTCGAGTGACGGTGAAAAAATCAGGATATCGTCAAGATAGACAAAAACAAAGATGTTCAGCATGTCTCTCAGAACATCATTAACTAATGCCTGAAAAACAGCTGGCGCATTGGCGAGACCAAACGGCAGAACCCGGTACTCAAAATGCCCTAACGGAGTGTTAAACGCCGTTTTCCACTCGTCCCCTCTCTGATGCGCACGAGATGGTAAGCGTTACGAAGGTCCAACTTAGTAAAGCACCTGGCTCCCTGCAGAATCTCGAAGGCTGATGACATAAGGGGAAGCGGATAACGATTCTTAACCGTTATGTCATTCAGCCCTCGATAATCCACGCAGGGGCGCAGAGTACCGTCCTTCTTCTTAACAAAAGAACCCCGCCCCGGCCGGAGAGGAAGAAGGCACTATGGTACCGGCGTCAAGAGACACAGATAAATAATCCTCGAGAGCCTTACGTTCGGGAGCCGACAGAGAGTATAGTCTACCCCGAGGAGGAGTGGTCCCCCGGAAGGAGATCAATACTACAATCATACGACCGGTGAGGAGGAAGGGAGTTGGCTCGGGACCGACTGAAGACCGTGCGCAGATCATGATATTCCTCCGGCACTCCTGTCAAATCGCCAGGTTCCTCCTGAGAAGTGGGGACAGAAGAAATGGGAGGGATGGCAGACATTAAGCACTTCACATGACAAGATACGTTCCAGGATAGGATAGAATTACAAGACCAATTAATAGAAGGATTATGACATACTAGCCAGGGATGACCCAAAACAACAGGTGTGAAAGGTGAACGAAAAATCAAAAAAGAAATAGTCTCACTGTGGTTACCAGATACTGTGAGAGTTAAAGGTAGTGTCTCAAATCTGATACTGGGAAGATGACTACCATCTAAGGCAAACATGGGCGTAGGCTTGTCTAACTGTCTGAAAGGAATGTTATGTTTCCGAACCCATGCTTCGTCCATGAAACAACCCTCAGCCCCAGAGTCAATCAAGGCACTGCATGTAGCACCCGAACCGGTCCAGCGTAGATGGACCGACATAGTAGTACAGGATCTAGATGAAGAGACCTGAGTAGTAGCGCTCACCAGTAGCCCTCCGCTTACTGATGGGCTCTGGCCTCTTACTGGACATGAATTAACAAAATGTCCATCAAATCCGCAATAGAGGCACAGGCGGTTGGTGATCCTCCGTTCCCTCTCCTTAGTCGAGATGCGAATCCCTCCCAGCTGCATGGGCTCAGTCTCAGAGCCAGAGGAGGGAGATGGTTGCGATGCGGAGCAGGGAAACACCGTTGATGCGAGCTCTCTTCCACGAGCCTGGTGACGAAGATCTACCCGTCGTTCTATGCGGATGGCGAGAGCAATCAAAGAGTCCACACTGGAAGGAACCTCCCGAGAGAGAATCTCATCTTTGACCACTGTGTGGAGTCCCTCCAGAAAACGAGCGAGCAGCGCCGGCTCGTTCCAGTCACTAGAGGCAGCAAGAGTACGAAACTCTATAGAGTAATCCGTTATGGATCGATCACCTTGGCATAGGGAAGCCAGGGCCCTAGAAGCCTCCCCACCAAAAACTGAACGGTCAAAAACCCGAATCATCTCCTCTTTAAAGTTCTGGTAATTGTTAGAACAATCAGCCCTTGCCTCCCAGATAGCTGTGCCCCACTCTCGGGCCCGGCCAGTAAGGAGTGAAATGACGTAAGCTACCCGAGCTCTCTCTCTAGAGTATGTGTTGGGTTGGAGAGAGAACACAATCTCACACTGGGTGAGAAAGGAGAGGCACTCAGTGGGCTGCCCGGAGTAGCAAGGTGGGTTATTAACCCTAGGTTCTGGAGGCTCGGCAGGCCAGGAAGTAACAGGTGGCACGAGACGAAGACTCTGGAACTGTCCAGAGAGGTCGGAAACCTGAGCGGCCAGGTTCTCCACGGCATGGCGAGCAGCAGACAATTCCTGCTCGTGTCTGCCGAGCATGGCTCCTTGGATCTCGACGGCAGTGTTACGAGCGTCTGTAGTCGCTGGGTCCATTCCTTGGTCGGATCCTTCTGTTATGCAGGTGAATGAGGACCCAAAAGCGACTTGGCGAAAACAGAGTTTTTAATCCAGTAAGAAACTTTACAAAACAAAAAGCATAATACTACTCGTAAAGACGAGAACAGACTGGAGACTTGATCGAGAACTGCAGGTTGCCTCGGGAAGGCACTTGAACCTAGCAGACTCAGACACCTGCTCACCACGCAGCATCTGAGGGAAACACGACACGACAGGGCAAAACATAGACACAGCACGGTGAATTATAGATGAGGATCCGACAGGGCAGGTACGGAAAACAAGGAGAGAAATAGGGACTCTAATCAGGGAAAAGGATCGGGAACAGGTGTGGGAAGACTAAATGATGATTAGGGGAATAGGAACAGCTGGGAGCAGGAACGGAACGATAGAGAGAAGAGAGAGCGAGAGAGTGAGAGAGGGAGGGGGAGAGAGAGGGATAAAAAGAGGGAAAGAACCTAATAAGACCAGCAGAGGGAAACGAATAGAAGGGGAAGCACAGGGACAAGACATGATAATTAATGACAAAACATGACAGTAATAGTTTGCAAGCCCTGCCACATAAGAGCAGCGTCGGAGCCGGTGTAGTACGATTCAATCTTTGCCATGTATTGATGCTTTGCCTGTTTGATGGTATGTCGGAGGGTATAGCAGGATTTTTTTTTTATTACCGTCAAGTAATATTGACGGTAACGGCAGTTTCCCACTCGCTTTCTGCGGATCCTTATGAGGAACCCAGCTGTGTGTCCTATGTACCTACGTCTCTTTCTCTTGCCAATGACGGGGATGTTGGCCTTGTCGTGTGTTCGAAGTAAATCCCGTGTGTCCTGTTTGTTGAAGAAAAAGTCTTTGTCTAATCCGAGGTGAGTGATCGCAGTCCTGACATCCAGAAGCTCTTTGTCTAATCCGCGGTGAGTGATCGCTGTCCTGACATCCAGAAGCTCTTTGTCTAATCCGAGGTGAGTGATCGCAGTCCTGACATCCAGAAGCTCTTTGTCTAATCCGAGGTGAGTGATCGCTGTCCTGACATCCAGAAGCTCTTTGTCTAATCCGAGGTGAGTGATCGCTGTCCTGACATCCAGAAGCTCTTTGTCTAATCCGAGGTGAGTGATCGCAGTCCTGACATCCAGAAGCTCTTTGTCTAATCCGAGGTGAGTGATCGCAGTCCTGATATCCAGAAGCTCTTTGTCTAATCCGAGGTGAGTGATCGCTGTCCTGACATCCAGAAGCTCTTTTTTTGCCGTAAGATACGGTGGCAGAAACATTATGTACAAAATAAGTTACAAATAACGCGAAAATAAACACATTATAGCACAATTGGTTAGGCGCCCGTAATACTGTTACCATTTCTTCCGGTGCCATTTTACTTCCAGCGCCATTTTACCATTCTCTATGTGATCCATTCAACATCCTGGGGGTTGATGGAAGAGAATCTCCGCAATTTTTCGATCATCTGCAAAGTGTGATATGTTCTTCATTATCCAACAAGAGCTGTCTTCATCATGGCGGTATGTGGCCGCAGGGCAGTGGGGGTAGAGCTGGGGGTGTAACCCTGACGCATGCCCATAGCTGTATATGTCTGGCATTCTTCTCTGTCACACCATCCATTGTACCACACCATCAATCAACATCATCCATTGTGCCGTGCAGAAAAGCAATGAGCCGCAACAAAAACTGAACAGCCTGCAATCCCCAATCCATGGATATTAACCCTGATAAAACAAAGCCTTCACACATATAGACTCAGACAGACACAAGGCTGCACCATTATGACCCCTTCCCTCATACACACACACACACACACACACACACACACACACACACACACACACACACACACACACACACACACACACACACACACACACACACACACACACACACACACACACACACACACACACACACACACACACACACACACACACGCACACACACGCACACACATGCACACACACACATTATCAACACTTTTGGTCCAGGAACTCCATCTCCTTCAGTTATTGATAAGGAAAAGTGTATGATTGTTTGTAACCATTTGTTAATAGTTATTTGTATAGAAAGAGGGCTCATCAACCCAATCTAATGTAACACAAACTATCCATCAAGCATTACACAATCCCACCACAGACAAACTGTTTTAGCATCCCTCTAGATAACAGGGTGATTATGTGAGACATCAGCACATTGGCTACAGCTCATATTAGCCTTATTTCCACATACATAGAGAGCTGAAGCACACAGACTCAGATGAAAATCTATTAAACTCTCTTTATAATAATATTTTTCAATTTCAATGTATCCACATCCACCTCTCACTGAACAATCTCCCCTAGCACATGGTTAATCTCCATTACATTAGTACCATCAGTCTTTGGGTTGTGTTAACCAGAGGCCCAACTGCAGCCATGATGACTACTGGATCCCTCTTATTGGACAGAGCATGCTTCTCCCCATCTCATAATGGTCTCCAACTACAGTCATCAGCTATGTTGAAAGACTGTTAAAGCTGCAGTCTTTGAAACGTTGTTTTTAAATCAGCACTGCATGTCACGGTGTTTGTTTATTTAATAAAAATAACTAAAAAAATGTATTTTTAGCCTCAGTTGGCCCTTGAAATGCTCAGTCTGATCGTGTGGGTGTTAGGATTTTGTTTTGAAGATATTTACATACACATCTTTGATCGCCCTTACCTAGATGAATAGACACTGGTCTATTATAATCAGATCACATTGTGACGTCATGATGTGGGCCAAAAGTTCCATCCCACCTTAATAGGCTTTCAAACAGCTCTTGCAGAAAAGGGGGATTATCATAATGTTCACATTTTCAGAGTGTTATTTCGACCTCATAGAGTGGAAATGTCATACAAAAAAAACAGGAAAATCACGTTTTTAACTGCACTGCCTCTTTAAGACTGTTAATTAAACACACAAATCACTGCTCTGTCTGCCATCCTTCTATTATAGAGATTCACACAGCTGCAGTACGGATGCACAATCCAGAGGCTAGTTACTCAGTGTTGCTCCAATGAGCTTCCACAAGCAAATCCGCAGACCAAAATTAACCAAGGAGAAGCCAGTGACGAGTGGGAGGAGAGTGGGATTTCTCTATGATAAAGGTTGACAAAGGAAAGCAGGCAAGGTGATTTGAGAGGTGTGTCATGCTGTTCTATTAGATCTGGAGTGTGAGCAGGTGTATTGTACAGAGATGGAGAGTCACGCTGTCATGGAGTCATGCAGCCGCCAAACAAAAGGCACATAAATAAATAAAATTTGATTTGATTTGATTTGATGTGACTGGCACCTCCATTCCATTTCCAGTAATTGTGAGTCACATGGACCCATCCCTCCTACACACACACACACACACACACACACACACACACACACACACACACACACACACACACACACACACACACACACACACACACACACACACACACACACACACACACACACACACACACACACACACACACACACGTGGTGCGTGCATGCCTGCACACAGTGTTTCTCTGTCCCCCTATGCCACTTCTGCTTCACCCAATCCACGCACCAGAAAAACAATAACAACAAATCTATTTACAGCCGAGCTCAACGATGGGAAAAGATTATCTCATGATGTTTCCACAACGTAAAGGTGACTAAATGAGCTTTGCTGGCCCATTAAAAGGGATGGCTACTCGAGTGCAACAGGAAAAATAGGGCTATAGTGGAAAAAGAAACACATCCTCTCAGTTTAGTCATACAGACTGACTACATTCTTAGGAAGAAACGTGCTATCTAGAACCTTAAAGGGTTCTTCGGCTGTCAGCATAGGATAACCCTTTGAAGAACCCTTTTTACGTGCACATAGAACCCTGTGTGTTCCTTTCTACAGAGGGTTCTACCTGGAAACCAGATGGGTTCTACCTGGAACCAAAGAGGTTTCTACCTGGAATCAAAAATGGTTCTCCTATGGGGACAGCCTTAGAGTGTAGCGTTTCTAAGAGTGTAGCGTTTCTAAGAGTGTAGCGTTTCTAAGAGTGTAATGTTTCTAAGAGTGTAGCGTTTCTAAGAGTGTAGCTTTATACTACAGAGTAGCATCTACCATCTACCATACTATAGGCTACCATAACAGCATTTCCAATTAAATGTCTACCCAAATTTCCTAACTTGGGATAGACTTATTAGAAGGACAATTTCATTTTTTTGTGAAAATCTATTAATATGCTTCTAAAAACACATTTTTCTTTGGTGTACAGTCTTTCCGTAGGGTTCAAGTCAGTCTGTCAGGTCAGATGTCATGAGGAGGAGGGCGAGAATGAGCTATTGTCCATAGCATGTCAAGCACAAGCCTACATTTTAAATCGGACATTTGCTACATGTACATAGAGTACTTTGCAGTGCCTTTTGGACTTGGAAGGATGAGAAGGATGTACCGTATAGTTCAGTGGGTGGGTAGGTTGGTATCTGTGATATTTTAGCAGCAGACCATATACAATATTAATAACCATTTTAAAATAAAAATGACTGAGCGGGGCATGTCTGTCTGTCTGTCTGTCTGTCTGTCTGTCTGTCTGTCTGTCTGTCTGTCTGTCTGTCTGTCTGTCTGTCTGTCTGTCTGTCTGTCTGTCTGTCTGTCTGTCTGTCTGTCTGTCTGTCTGTCTGTCTGTCTGTCTGTCTGTCTGTCTGTCTGTCTGTCTGTCTGTCTGTCTGTCTGTCTGTCTGTCTGTCTGTCTGTCTGTCTGTCTGTCTGTCGGGGAGTGAGGTGTGAGGTGTGCAGTCAGTGATGGATGAGCTGTCCAAATAGCCTCAATTAAAAAATAAGCACTCCACAGGACTCGGCCAATGACAACGGAAGTCAAACTGCAGGATGCCGGAGCACCGTGGTGCAGTGCTGCCAAGTCAGCTGTCCTGGGTTTATATTAGAGCCTGCACACCTGGGTTCAAATGTCATTTGAAATATTTCAACTTTTGATTTTGTATGCCTGGAGTGCAAGATGGGTCAGAGATCACACTTATGGGACTAATATACAAGTCAAATTGCACCAGGTAAGCTCAATCAAGCCACGATAAAGTATTTGAAAGGATTTTGAATAGTATTTGAACCCGGGTCTAATTAGGGACTGTACTATGGCTCTGCCTGAAGAGGCTCCAGTCTGAGCTACTCAATAGGGTGGGTCGTTTTATAATGCCCAGTTCTGATACTTTAGCTGCAGCCCGCTCTCCGTTACTTCCTCTATTATTGAGTAGGGTTGGGTTCAGGGTTTATAAGGGGAGCTGTAAAGACTTGCACGCACGCACGCACGCACGCAGACGCACACACACACACACAAATACACACACTCGCATATGCACACTATTCCTAGAGCACTGGCAAGGCATGAAAGGACTGGGATGAAATGTTTTGATCTGATCAATCTCTCATTGCATATTTCCAATGAGGGATATTACTGCACAAAGGGCATCTGCTTATTTAAATAAGCGGAGCCACTGTTATCCTGTCTGCTTATAGATTCAGCCTTAATGAAACACGTTGGTTCATGTATGATGTCAGAGTCCAATACAGAGAACTGTACATGTGAACAGTGTGGCCAGGATATTACCAATTTCAAAGCCATTTATATCAAAAACAAACTAAAGGAGTATCTCCTTATACTAAACCTTCCTATATGAATTTATATAAGGGATGCTACCTAAGTCTTACATTTGCGATATGGCTCTGTGTCTGAACATCCAATGATATCACAATCTTCATCATGACCTTTGAATCAGTGCTTATGGTAGAGCATCCAACAACGATGAGACACTTGGATATCACAGCCTTATTCAGAGTTCATTTGTTGTGAAATC
Organism: Oncorhynchus gorbuscha; assembly: GCF_021184085.1. Taxonomy (NCBI): domain Eukaryota; kingdom Metazoa; phylum Chordata; class Actinopteri; order Salmoniformes; family Salmonidae; genus Oncorhynchus; species Oncorhynchus gorbuscha. The sequence continues at coordinate 22,525,524 of NC_060173.1, read as the reverse complement.
ATCAGTGGCTATGTCATGCTTTCCACTTGGACTGACTAGCCAGTGAATGGACCCTGGTTGGGTTACACACACTGTGTTCCTTGCAGAGTTCATTTCGCTACAGAGTTTAGCACACTTTCTCGAGGGGACACAGGGACAGGAAAACAATCGTCTCAAGTTACAGCGGAGGAGGGTGTGTGTATGTGGGGTTGTGTGTGTGTGTGTGAGTGTGTAAGACCAAGAGAGAGAGAGAGAGAGAGAGAGAGAGAGAGAGAGAGAGAGAGAGAGAGAGAGATGGGGTGAGGGGGGAGTTCAGTCACTGTGCCTGTGTGCATTGTATTTCACACAATACTCACAATGAACTAATAGCATATTGGGGAGACCCAATGTATAACACACAGATGGTGGAAATTAGAGGTCGACCAATTATGATTTTTCAACGCCGATACCGATCATTGGAGGACCAGAAAAAGCCGATACCGTTTAAATCGGACGTTTTTTTACATTTACTTGTAATAATGACAATTACAACAATACTGAATGAACACTTATTTTAACTTAATATAATACATGGGGCGGCAGGGTAGCCTAGTGGTTAGAGCATTGGACTAGTAACCGAAAGTTTGCAAGTTCAAATCCCAGAGCTGATAAGGTCTGTCCTTCTGCCCCTGAACAGGCAGTTAACCCACTGTTCCTAGGCCGTCATTGAAAATAAGAATTTGTTCTTAACTGACTTGCCTAGTAAAAAAATTAAAAAATACAAAAAATTCAATTTAGCCTCAAATAAATAATGAAACATGTTCAATTTGGTTTAAATAATACAAAAACAAAGTGTTGGAAAAGAAAGTAAACGTGCAATATGTGCCATGGAAGAAAGCTAACGTTTAAGTTCCTTGCTCAGAACATGAGAACATATGAAAGCTGGTGGTACCTTTTAACATGAGTCTTTAATATTCCCAGGTAAGAATTTTTAGGTTGTAGTTATTATAGGAATGAAGCATTGTGAAGAGCTGCGAAGCATTGTGAAGAGCTGCGAAGCATTGTGAAGAGCTGCGAAGCATTGTGAAGAGCTGCGAAGCATTGTGAAGAGCTTGAAGCATTGTGAAGAGCTGCGAAGCATTGTGAAGAGCTGCGAAGCATTGTGAAGAGCTGCGAAGCATTGCGAAGAGCTGCGAAGCATTGTGAAGAGCTTGAAGCATTGTGAAGAGCTGCTGTGAATATGCACGAAAGTGCTGTTTGAATGAATGCTTATGAGCCTGCTGGTGCCTACCATCGCTCAGTCAGACTGCTCTATCAAATCATAGACTTAATTATAACATAATAACACACAGAAATACGAGCCTTAGGTCATTAATATGTTAAAATCCGGAAACTATAATTTCGAAAACAAAATGTTTTGCTAAATATGCAGGTTTAAAAATATATACTTCTGTGTATTGATTTTAAGAAAGGCATTGATGTTTATGGTTAGGTACACATTGAAGCAACGACAGTCCTTTTTCGCGAATGCGCACCGCATCAATTATGTGCAACGCAGGAAATGCTAGATAAACTAGTAATATCATCAACCATGTGTACTTATAACTAGTGATTACGATTGATTGATTGTTTTTTATAAGATAAGTTTAATGCTAGCTAGCAACTTACCTTGGCTTCTTACAGCATTCGCGCAACAGGCAGGCTCCTCGTGTGGCAGGTGGTTAGAGCGTTGGACTAGTTAACCGTAAGGTTGCAAGATTGAATCCCTGACAGGGTAAAAATCTGTCATTCTGCCACTGAACAAGGCAGTTAACCCACCGTTCCTAGGCCGTCATTGATAATAAGAACTTAACTTGCCTCGTTAAATTATCGGTGTCCAAAAATACCGATTTCTGATTGTTATGAAAACTTGAAATCGGCCCTAATTAATCGGTTAATCGGTCATCCGTGTTACCTAAGCTATAGAAACTTCTCTCTGTATCCCCAAACAGACAGATAATTTCCCCATCAAGCTTACATGAGTGAAACAAAAATGATAAAATAGATATTTTATTGTCACATACACCGGAAAGAAAAGAAAAGCAATGGACTATTGAGTCAGAAAGGACTGGACCTGCCCAAACCATGTGGGACAACGGTCTATTTGTAAAAATAATAATTGCCATCCATAAAACGCAAGAACAGACGATCAAATTATTTTATAGTGGGAATAAACCAGGATTGTATTCATTAGGGAATTCTGTAGCAAAACAGAAAATGGACAAGGTCGGGTAGTCCCTTCTTGTTTCAGTCTGTTTTCCACAATTGGTGCCAAATTATTATAACCCTGTGTATCCAAGCAGCAGCCTTCTTTGTTTTACAGACAGACAGGTCATTACTCCACTGGCCAGTAGGTGGCACTCTGTCCTGTGGTCTTCGAGCCAGACGGCTGAGCATTCAGCTGCCATGAAAGAGAGGTGGAGTCTGGTCCCAGGGAGGGTTCAGCTGAGGTTCAGCCTGAGCAGTGGATAACTCGGATTGGGCAGACACTGCCTGGCCAAGACAAACCCTAGGTCTCCTGAGGGAGAAAGTGTTTGTGTATTGCTGTTGAAAACATCCCTATATTAAAACTGCCAGCAGTGCCGCAACTGTGAATAAGCCATTACTTGGAAATAAAGATTATTAACAAGCCTTGACATTTCGAGCATGCAGAGTATGAGTATTTATGTGAAGTAAATGGAAAAGGACTTCACAGCAAACAAGGCAGTGTTATGATTCCCCAGAGAACAACTTGTGCAGTTTAGATGAGTGCAAAGGTACTACTGAGACATGATTGACGCTTGACGTTTCAATGATGCAACATCTCCTTTAAACTGTGAGTTTAATTATTTAATGTGGCTTACGTCTTTATGGAGTCGTGCCAGAGACAAATTGACTTTGCTCCTCCTAAATATGTTCATTTCTAACCCCGGTGTCGTGACGACCCCTCATGCAGGCTCGTTTCATCCTCAGATACAGTATAAATCTCAATTTGGGATCTTACATTAAAAACCCTTTAGTTTCTTCCAACTAAATGGCATCTGCGCCAAAAGACAGGAATTGACCTGTTCTGTGGAACCGAGTGTTACTGTCTTGTATGTGTTGTGTGTGTGAGTGCGTATGTATGTGTACATGTGTGTGTTTGTGTCTGTTGTGGGCATCTTTAAAACCAACAGTTTCAACATGGTGTCTGTTACTGCTATGCTGTACATCTGAAGTGGAAACCTACAGTATGTAATGTATAACCAACAAGTTAAAAGACTGTATCACCGGGATACCACAAACAGCATGCTTTATGCTTGCTTTACAAAGAAACTACATTTTCCACAACAGTGCACTGGGCCATATACAGAGTTCCTCACTGAGTTCCCTAAATTCCTATCGGACCTTATAGTCATAGCAGATAATATTCAAATTTTTGGTGATTTTAATATTCACATGGAATAGTCCACAGACCCACTCCAAAAGGCTTTCGGATCCATCATCGACTCAGTGGGTTTTGTCCAACATGTCTCTGTGTCACGACTTCCGCCGAGGTTGGCTCTCCTGCCCGTTCGGGCTGTGCTCGGCGGTCGTCGTCACCGTCCTATTAGCCACTACCGATCCCTTTTCGGTTATCTGTTGGTTTTGTCTGATTGTTTTCACCTGTGTGTTAGTTAATTAATATCTGTATATAATGTAGGTTGTCCCGCCCTTGTTTTGTGCGGGATTGTTTGTTTTTGACATTTCGTTTCGGCTGTCTGTTCTCCGGTTTGTCTGTTTATTCCTGTTTTGGATATTTTTCACCCTGTTTGTATTTTGGGTTGTCCGTGTTTATTGTTGTTCACCGGAGAATAAACCTTTATTCACTATTTTCTCTCTGCGCCTGATTCAACCCACCTTGACTAGTCGTGACAGAATCCCGCACCTCCCATGGAATCAGCAGGAGCAGCAGCGTCTCCTCTCCCATCGATGGAGGAGAGGGTCCTACATCATACCAGCATGATTCACCGGATTGGTTCTGCTATGGACCAAATGATGGAGAGAATGGATTGATGGGAGACTAGTGGCCTCCCCACCTCATCTCTAGCAACCCCTTCTCCAGCACCTCCTGTTTCTGCGACCACATCTGGCTCTGGGGCTCTTCGGCTGACACTCCCACGGGAGTTTGACGGATCGGCGGCTGGGTGCCAGGGTTTCCTCCTTCAACTGGAATTATACCTGGCTACCGTGCGTCCTGCTCCCTCTGGAGAGGAGAGTGTGCTCGCCCTCGTCTCCTGTTTGACTGGGCGAGCCCTCGAGTGGGTCAACGCTGTGTGGAATGGTCCGGACTCGGCTAAGGATAATTACCCAGAGTTCACCCGCCGATTCCGAGCTGTTTTTGACCATCCACCCGAGGGTCGGGCGGCGGGTGAACGGCTGTTTCACCTGCGTCAGGAGACGAGGAGCGTTCAGGATTTTGCCCTAGAGTTTAGGACGTTGGCAGCAGGAGGATGGAACGACAGGACCTTGATTGATCATTTTAGATGTAGTTTCAGGGAGGACGTCCGCAGGGAGCTGGCATGTCGGGACACCACATATTCACTGGATGGACTTATCGATCTGGCTATCCGTCTCGACAACCTGCTGGCTGCTCGCGGGCGTTCGGATCAGGTCCTGTCGTTTCCAATCCCCAGCCCCCCTGATCCTATCCCTATGGAATTAGGAGGTACGGCTTCTAGGGGGACCGGAGGAGGAGTGTCCTCCTGCACCAGTTGTGGTCGACGAGGGCACACGTCTGACCGGTGCTGGAGGAACTCTTCTAGGAGTCGGGAGAACAGGCAGAACACTGCTCGATCACCCCAGGTGAGTAAGCACCAAACTCATTCAGAGCCTCCTGTCGGTCATGTGTTTGTATTGATTTCTTTCCCTGGGTTTCCCCCTCTCTACAGCATAAAGCGCTAGTCGATTCAGGCGCAGCTGGGAATTTTATGGATCGTGGGCTTGCATTAAGGTTAGGGATTCCCCTGGTGTCGTTAGATCAACCTTTCCCCGTGCACTCCTTAGATAGCCGACCATTAGGGTCAGGAGTAATTAGGGAGGCTACGGTGCCGCTGGACATGGTAACGCAGGGTGATCATAAGGAGCAGATTAGCCTGTTCCTTATAGATTCACCTGCGTTTCCAGTGGTGTTGGGGGTTCCCTGGTTAGCTCAACACAGCCCGGTGATTTTCTGGTGACAGGGGGCTCTTAAGGGGTGGTCAGAGGAGTGTTCAGGTAGGTGTATAGGATTTGCCGTTGGTTTGGTGCGACTACGGTGGAGAGTCCAGACCAAGTTTCCACCGTGCGCATTCCCTCTGAATATGCCGATTTGGCTATCGCCTTCAGTAAAGGGAGGGCGACCAAATTACCACCTCATCGTCGAGAGGACTGCGCGATAAACCTTCTGGAAAACGCTGCACTTCCTAGGAGTCACGTTTATCCATTGTCCCAGGAGGAGACAGTTGCGATGGAAACATATGTTTCCGAATCGCTGGGACAGGGGTACATTCAGCCCTCCATATCACCCGTTTCCTCAAGCTTCTTTTTTGTGAAGAAGAAGGATGGAGGTCTGCGTCCGTGTATTGATTATAGAGGTCTAAATTCAATTACAGTGGGGTTTAGTTACCCACTACCTCTCATCGCTACGGCAATGGAATCATTTCACGGGGCGCAATTCTTCACAAAACTGGACCTGAGGAGCGCGTATAATCTGGTACGTATCCGGGGAGGAGATGAGTGGAAAACCGCATTTAGTACTACTTCTGGTCATTATGAGTACCGCGTCATGCCATACGGTTTGAAGAATGCTCCAGCCGTTTTCCAATCCTTCGTAGATGAGATTCTCCGAGACCTGCTCGGTCAGGGAGTGGTAGTGTACATTGATGACATCTTGATCTATTCTGCCACATGCGCGGAGCATGTGTCTCTGGTGCGTAAGGTACTTGGGCGACTACTGGAGCATGACCTGTATTGCAAGGCGGAGAAATGTGAGTTTTTCAAACAGTCCGTTTCCTTCCTGGGGTATCGTATTTCCACCTCCGGGGTGGTAATGGAGGATGATCGCGTTACAGCCGTGCGTAATTGGCCGACTCCGACCACGGTGAAAGAAGTGCAGCGGTTTTTAGGGTTTGCCAATTACTACCGGAGGTTTATCCGGGGTTTTGGTCAGGTGGCGGCTCCCATCACCTCACTGCTGAAGGGAGGACCGGTGCGCTTGCGCTGGTCAGCAGAGGCGGGCAGGGCTTTCGGTCGTCTGAAGGAGCTGTTCACCAATGCGCCCGTGTTGGCACATCCGGATCCCCTCTTTAGCGTTCATAGTGGAGGTGGATGCGTCCGAGGCTGGGGTTGGAGCCGTGCTGTCCCAATGCTCGGGCGTGCCATCCAAACTCCGCCCCTGTGCTTTCTTTTCGAGCAAACTCAGCCCAGCGGAGCGAAACTATGATGTGGGGGACCGGGAGTTGTTAGCTGTAGTCAAGGCTCTGAAGGTGTGGAGACATTGGCTTGAGGGGGCTAAATACCCTTTTCTCATCTGGACTGACCATCGTAATCTCAAGTACATCCGGGAAGCTAAGAGACTAAATCCACGTCAGGCTAGATGGGCCATGTTTTTTACTAGGTTCCAGTTTACCCTCACATATCGGCCAGGCTCCCAAAACACCAAAGCTGACGCACTGTCTCGCCTCTATGATACAGAGGAACGGTCAGTAGAGCCAACTCCCATCATTCCACCGTCATGTCTTGTGGCACCGGTGGTATGGGAGGTAGATGCTGAGATAGAGAGGGCCTCACGGTCAGAGCCGGCTCCTCCTAACTGTCCAGTAGGGACCAAGTATGTGCCAAGGGTGGTCCGGGACAAGCTAATTAGGTGGGCTCATACTCTTCCCTCCTCGGGTCATCCTGGTATCAAGAGGACAGTGCAGAGTCTGAGAGGGAAATACTGGTGGCCCACACTGGCTAAAGACGTGAGATTTTATGTCTCCTCCTGCTCAGTGTGTGCTCAGAGCAAGGCTCCTCGGCACCTACCTAGAGGGAAATTACAACCCCTCCCCGTTCCACAACGGCCGTGGACACATTTATCGGTGGATTTTCTTACCGACCTTCCCCCGTCCCAGGGAAGTACTACGATCCTGGTCGTTGTGGATCGGTTTTCTAAGTCCTGTCGTCTTATTCCGTTGCCCGGTCTTCCTACGGCCCTGCAGACTGCTGAGGCTTTGTTTACCCATGTCTTCCGGCACTATGGGGTGCCTGAGGACATCGTCTCTGATTGGGGTCCCCAATTCACGTCCAGAGTGTGGAGGGCGTTTATGGAGAGACTGGGGGTCTCGGTTAGCTTAACCTCAGGTTTTCACCCCGAGAGTAATGGGCAGGTGGAGCGCGTTAACCAGGATGTGGGCAGGTTTCTGCGGTCCTACTGTCGGGACCGGCCTGGTGAGTGGGCAAGGTATGTTCCATGGGCCGAACTAGCCCAGAACTCCTTACGCCACTCCTCTACTAACTTGTCTCCTTTTGAGTGTGTGTTAGGTAACCAGCCAGTCCTGGCTCCATGGCATCAGAGTCAGACCGAGGCTCCTGCGGTGGAGGAATGGGTACAGCGCTCCAAGGACACCTGGAAAGCCGTTCAGGACTCATTACGGTTAGCGGGAGAACGGCAGAAGAGGAGCGCTGACCAGCACCGCAGTGAGACCCCCGTGTTTGCACCAGGGGACAGGGTCTGGCTCTCGACCCGAAACCTGTCCCTCCGCCTGCCCTGTCAGAAGCTGGGGCCGCAGTATGTGGGGCCGTTCAAAGTCCTGAGGAGAATAAACGAGGTGTGTTATAGGTTACAACTTCCTAGCTATTACCGTATTAACCCCTCGTTTCATGTGTCTCTCCTCAGGCCGGTGGTGGCTGGTCCCCTGCAAGAAGGTGAGGTGTCTGAGGTCCCTCCACCCCCTCTGGACATCGATGGGCCCCCTGCGTATACTGTTCGAGGCATTCTGGATTCTAGACGTCGGGTGGGGGCCTACAGTACCTCGTGGACTGGGAGGGGTACGGTCCGGAGGAGAGATGCTGGGTTCCGGTGAGGGACATTTTGGACCCTTCTCTCCTGATAGATTTCCACCGCCTCCACCCGGATCGCCCAGTACCTCGTCCTCCGGGTCGTCCTCGAGGACGGTGGCGGCGCACTGCGGGAGCCGCGCGTCAGGGGGGGAGTACTGTCACGACTTCCGCCGAGGTTGGCTCTCCTGCCCGTTCGGGCTGTGCTCGGCGGTCGTCGTCACCGTCCTATTAGCCACTACCGATCCCTTTTCGGTTATCTGTTGGTTTTGTCTGATTGTTTTCACCTGTGTGTTAGTTAATTAGTATCTGTATATAATGTAGGTTATCCCGCCCTTGTTTTGTGCGGGATTGTTTGTTTTTGACATTTCGTTTCGGCTGTCGGTGTTTTTGTGTTTTATTTCTCCGGTTTGTCTGTTTATTCCTGTTTTGGATATTTTCACCCTGTTTGTATTTTTGGGTTGTCCGTGTTTATTGTTGTTCACCGGAGAATAAACCTTTATTCACTATTTGCTCTCTGCGCCTGATTCCACCCACCTTGACTAGTCGTGACACTCTGGACCTACTCACTGTCACAGTCATACTCTGGACCTAGTTTTGTCCCATGGAATAAATGTTGTGGATCTTAATGTTTTTCCTCATAATCCTGGTGTCATGATGTTGGCCTGGGGGTAGGTTTATGACAGTCATAAATACCTCTTCCCCCCTTTTTCCTCTCTCTACCCTACTGATGTTACATTTGCAAAACCCTGGGTTAACATAGAGATTCTGGTAACATCAGAAGGTGGGGGGAATTGAACTATATTTGAATATGAAATTATTCATGATGGGATTAAATTTTAGCTTCTAAAATGTGAGATTTGGGTTTTCAAAAGATTGGGCTCTGCTCATTCAGTGGCCCGCCCCTGTGAAGGGACATGGGCTATAAAACCTTTCAAACACAACAAGATAGTAGCTACTAAAACAATTGGATACCACGAAATTGGGGAGAAAAAGGGGTAAAATAAAAATATATATATATATTTTTTTAAGCAGCATTCCCCAAGTGAGGATGGCTTTCACTTCAACAATAATACATTCATGAACTTCTTTGAGGAAAAGATCATGATCATTAGAAAGCAAATTATGGACTCCTCTTTAAATCTGCGTATTCCTCCAAAGCTCTGTTGTCCTGAGTCTGCACAACTCTGCCAGGACCAAGGATCAAGAGAGACACTCAAGTGTTTTAGTACATACAAAATGCTTCTGTCTGGTTTTAGACCCCATCATAGCACTGAGACTGCACTTGTGAAGGTGATAAATTACCTTTTAATGGTGTCAGACCGAGGCTCTGCATCTGTCCTCGTGATCCTAGACCTTAGTGCTGCTTTTGATACCATCGATCACTACATTCTTTTGGAGAGATTGGAAACCCAAATTGGTCTATGCGGTTTAGATCTTATCTGTCGGAAAGATATCAGTTTGTCTCTGTGAATGGTTTTTCCTCTGACAAATCAACTGTAAATTTCGGGGTTCCTCAAGGTTCCGTTTTAGGATCACTATTGTTTTCACTATATATTTGACCTCTTGGTGATGTCATTCGAAAACATAATGTTAACTTTCACTGCTATGCGGACGACAAACAGCTGTACATTTCAATGAAACATGGTGAAGCCCCAAAATTGCCCTTGCTAGAAGCCTGTGTTTCAGACATAAAGAAGTGGATGGCTGCAAACTTTCTACTTTTAAACTCAGACAAAACAGAGATGCTTGTTCTAGGTCCCAAGAAACAAAGAGATCTTCTGTTGAATCTGACAATTAATCTTGATGGTTGTACAGTCGTCTCAAATAAAACTGTGAAGGACCTTACTCCGGACCCTGATCTCTCTTTTGACGAACATATCAAGACTGTTTCAAGGACAGCTTTTTTCCATCTACGTAACATTACAGAAATCAGAAACTTTCTGTCCAAAAATTATGCAGAAAATTCATCCATGCTTTTGTTACTTCTAGGTTAGACTAATGCTCTACTTTCCGGCTACCCGAATAAAGCGCTAAATAAACTTCAGTTAGTGCTAAATATGGCTGCTAGAATCCTGACTAGAACCAAAACATTTGATCATATTACTCCAGTGCTAGCCTCCCTACACTGGCTTCCTGTTAAGGCAAGGGCTGATTTCAAGGTTTTACTGCTAACCCACAAAGCATTACATGGGCTTGCTCCTACCTATCCTTCCGATTTGATCCTGCCGTACATACCTACACGTACGCTATGGTCACAAGACGCAGGCCCCCTAATTGTCCCTAGAATTTCCAAGCAAACAGCTGAGGGCAGGGCTTTCTCCTATAGAGCTCCATTTTTATGGAATGGTCTGACTACCCATGTGAGAGACGCAGACTCGGTCTCAACCTTTACGTCTTTACTGAAGACTCATCTCTTCAGTGGGTCATATGATTGAGTGTAGTCTGACCCAGGAGTGTGAAGGTGAACGGAAAGGCTCTGGAGCAACGAACCGCCCTTGCTGTCTCTGCCTGGCCGGTTCCCCTCTCTCCACTGGGATTCTCTGCCTATAACCCTATTACAGGTGCTGAGTCTCTGGCTTACTGGTGCTCTTTCATGCCGTCCCTAGGAGGGGTGCGTCACTTGAGTGGGTTAGTTTGTAATATCTGGAGTACTTCTCCTGTCTTATCCTGTGTCCTGTGTGAATTTAAGTATGCTCTCTCTAATTCGCTCTTTCTCTCTTCCTTTCTTTCTCTCTCTCGGAGGACCTGAGCCCTAGGACCATGCCTCAGGACTACCTGGCATGATGACTCCTTGCTGTCCCGAGTCCACCTGGCCGTGCTGCTGCTCCAGTTTCAACTGTTCTGCCTGCGGCTATGGAACCCTGACCTGTTCACCAAACGTGCTACCTGTTCCAGACCTGCTGTTTTCAACTCTCTAGAGACAGCAGGAGCGGTAGAGATACTCTTAATGATCGGCTATGAAAAGCCAACTGACATTTACTCCTGATGTGCTGACTTGCTGCACCCTCAACAACTACTGTGATTATTATTATTTGACCATGCTGGACATTTATGAACATTTGAACATCTTGGCCATGTTCTGCTGTAATCTCCACCCGGCACAGCCAGAAGAGGACTGGCCACCCCTCGTAGCCTCGTTCCTCTCTAGGTTTCTTCCTAGGTTTTGGCCTTACTAGGGAGTTTTTTTCTAGCCACCGTGCTTCTGCATTGCTTGCTGTTTGGGGTTTTAGGCTGGGTTTCTGTACAGCACTTAGAGATATCAGCTGATGTGAGAAGGGCTTTATAAATCAATTTGATTTTGATTTGCACAGTGACCAGTGTTCAGTCAGTCTCCGTGCTCTGCAAGGAGAAAGAGCATGCTTGTCAGGCCCTCTCACTCCTTTGCATGGCAGCAATCTCACATGGCTGAACTCAACGACTACTAATCCTAGCTAATGTGGGGCTAAAATTAAACGTGCTCCTTCTGCAAAGTCGTTTTCTCACTTTTCGTCAGATGTGATGAGGGTTGAGAGTAAGCACATTATATTTTGACTGGTGTATGCTGATTAAGCACATATCCTGAATTGAGGACTTTTTGTGTGTGTGTCATCTGAACACCATACAATTACAGTGATATGCCGGCTTCTGTGAACTAACTACTAAGCTAACATGGACTGTTACGCTATTTGGTTTGGAATTTAAGGACCCCTGTAGGTATCCCAAATGTTTATGTTTTAAAAATGTTTACAAATATGTTTGATACATATTTATCCCAATTTCCATACATCCATTCATTTTTTAAACCGGTACCCGTTTACCTTCAAACGAGTCCAGTGACACTTGTGGGGGTTTGTAGAAAACAGAAAACACCATCGTGTTCGTGAGAGTCTGCCCTTTCCATAGTGGGATCATATTAGTGGAAATATAACCCAACTAGACTGAAAAATACATACAGTACCAACAGACACACATGACACATCTGTATACAAAGGTTTTGGATTTGTTCTATTGACCTAGACTAGAGGCAGAATACATTGAGTTACCAGTACAGCAGAGCCAGGAAGATCATGAACAGGCCCAGGGTCATAGACACCCCACTGGGCACTGGTGTCTTGAGAATGTTCATAACCACCTCCATGATGCCGATCACCAACTCAGGCCAAAACTACCACCGGCCAAAGAGCTCCTATGGAGAGAAGAGAAGGTGTGTGTGAATAGTCCTATGTATAGGGCAGCAATGAGAATTCAAAGCATTTAAATAGTCAAGATCATGAGTTGAACAGATGAACAGAATGCAGGTGAAAGGTGCTTGTAAAACACAAACAATAACTGTTGACTTCTAGGTTAAAAGTTATATCTAGCTAGGTTATGTAAGTTTGTCCATTTATTTTTGAATGCTTAGGCCTGCTTTGTGTTTGTTCCCGCTTCTCAGAGAGCCATTTGTGCATGTTCGCATACTTTACAAGTTGCTTCCACCGTGGACGTGTGCATGTACTGTCATTTAGTATTTTTGGTTTATTTGTTTAATGACATATCACCTATTGTCAATGGTGGGTGTAGCTGGTGCATGGAAGTCAGGCGCAGGAGAGCAGAGATGAATGGACAAAGCACTTTACTTAGGCAATCATAACTCAGAATGCAACCGCATCACAAAAACAAATTCACAAAGAACAGGTGAGGCAGCACAAAGTACAAAACCCAAGTACAAAGTACCGGCTGCCACAAAGCATGGGTATAAAACAAAACCCGGCGCAAACCAGCCGGAAGCGTACCAACCTTGACAATAAACAATAACCCACACAGACATGGAGGGAAGAGAGGGCTAAATACACATGTTAATTAGTAGGAGATGTAAACCAGGTGTGCAGTGTCGTGGAATTATCAGAATTTGTTGGTAACATTTGTAAGATGTTTAATATTCATCAAATGTGTGTAAGTTACTTCTCATAAGAATGTATTTTGTTGTACTATAGTGGTGGCCATTGGCAGTTATATGTTCTATGTCAGGACTAAGTTGCATGGGCCGCTGAGAGGGGAGAGGTCAAAGTGTCATCATGTGTAAACATATCTTATACTCCCTACCTTTCCCAGTGGGGAAAGGAGGGTTTGCAGTGTCTGGAATCATTATATGCTCCCTCTTATGTTGTTTCTATCTTAACCTATAGCCTCACCCCCTCTCCGTGAGTTTGTCCAGGAGTTTGTATTTTGAGTGGGTTGTATCTAAATGACAATTTGATATATGCCTGTTGATATGGAGGATTTGGTTTATGGTTCTGGGGTTTGGGAAAGGAGACAAAGCTGAACGATGAATTATGTCTATGCTGTCTGACTATGTGTGTATTTTCTATTAAAGGAACTCAGTTGCATTGTAAGGGGGCTCTCGGAGGATTCACTGGGAGACACTGAATTTATCTGAGAGTCACAGGATTGTGATAAGAGCTCATATAATTAAAGATGGACGTTTATAACTAACTCTGACGTGTGTGTGTGGTTTGCTCCCATGATTTGATAAATAGAGGAAATTTCCACGACAGCAGGAAGACAAGACAAAACAAATGGAAAATGAAAGGTGGATCAGCGATGGCTAGAAGACCGGTGACGTCGACTGCCGAACGCCGCCCGAATAAGGAGAGGAACCGACTTTGGCGGAAGTCGTGACACCTATAGTAAAACGTTTAAGTATAAGGCAGATAAAAATATGATAAGTTTGCTTTTAGACCATTTCATGGCCTATGTGTTGGGTAAATTAGATTTAAACAGGGAATCGGTCACATGCATCCCTGTTCATTGAATCTATGGTTTAGCCCAGGTGTAGCACTAGCTATTTCTACCTGGCTTTGCTAGTTGTCGTGTTCGACTGCGAGGAGCTCTGATGAGTAATATTTAGCCTATCCATGTGTGGGTACGCTGTATAACACCTAACTCTCGAAGTCCTCCTGACTTTAGAGTCTGGAACGGCTCTTTGATGTTGTCGGCACAATGCATCGATAATGAAAGGGGCAGTGTTTTTTTACCTATTGGTTCTCCTTTGTGTCTTTCTCACTCAAACACCCACATGCACAGCCACACACAGCCACACATGCATGCCCCCTTCTATTACAACAGTTGGAATTTCAAATCCAAACAATGAAAGGTCTCAACCCCCGAGGGATAAAAACATTTGAGAGAACCAATCAAACCCATTGCACAATTTATGAATGAATATTACATTAACAAACGGCCTCCTTTCCAGACCAGTGTGGTCACAGCGCTCCCTGCCCACTGGGCACAGACGTCGGTTCAACGTCTAGTTTTGATTTAAATCTGGTTAACAAAAAAATGTCACCATGTCATTGGATTTAGGTTAAATGTTGAGTGAAAAAAATGACATTCCCTTATGTTGATTACTTTTTGCAAATTCAATCAGTTTTCCACATTGATTCAACGTCATCACATAGAATTATTTGTTGTTGAAACCAGTTTTTGCCAGGTGGGTGAGCTGTGAGGCATGTGGGTCGCGTCAGCCAGGCTAAACCTATTTCCTTAGGTACAGTTCAATTCTTTCTTGAGAAGTTTTTGTTCATCTTTTGTTTGTTTTTTAAGTCCTTTTTACATATGCCTTGCTGACATAAATCATCACTTATCCTAAACTGCTATCATTAGGCTATCCTTATTTTGTGAATAAAACAACTATTTTGCTGAACCTCCTGCCTACCTGCCTTCTGGCAGTTAACTTCTAAAAGTCTAAGCCGTTGGGGTGGGATACTACTAAGCTAACATATTGAATTGTTTTAAGATGGTCATACCATGGATCATTTAGCTATTTGATGTAGAATTTTAGGAACCCTTGAGGTATCCCCAAAATAATATTTAAAACATATTTTGATTAAAAAAAGTATTTGGCCTTTACACTAAAGCCCATAGAAACACCTTGAATAACACATTCATAAATGGCAAAAAAGACAGTCAAAATATGTATCATAAGGAAGAAGGTTTTGAATGGTCTGTCCTATATCTAGGAGATATAAGAAAGCTAAGGAAATATATATTTTTTTACAATTATTTAACCCCTTATTTTTGCTGCCACAAAACTACCTCCATACATCTCTAGTTTAAACTGACAGATTATGATGGGTATTTGTTATTATGTTACTTACTGTAGATTGGCGCACGTGTCACTACATAAGAAAAACACATATTAATTGCTCTGGGCCTACTTCAACTCTCTCAATCTCTGCAGGTTTGTGGTTTCTAAGGTAACATTCACTTTTCCATCAATGATTTGTTTCAGCAGAAGCTTTGTCCAAACCTCCTGCTAGCTCTTCACCCTTCCCTTCCCCTGCTTAGAGAGAGCCCTGAGGCTGAGAGCCTCCTCTGTCCTGTCTGCCCTTTCCTCTGGAACAATGTGTTACTGAATGACCAACCCTCTGAGAGGAACATACAGGCCAGATGATCACACACTGAGTCACACTCAGTACAAGCACACTCAGTCACACTCAATGTGTGGTACAGACAGGACATTGGGCAACACAAAAATTACATTTTGAGAAAAAATAACAGTACACTCTGGAAAAGCATGTACATGTCAATAGACAGAGACTGAGCACATAGAATGCCAGTGTTCTGTGTTTCTGGAAATAAATATGCTATGTTTTAGCATTGATTGCTTATCTGTGCCGTTACTGTGTATTTGGTTATGCTTGAGCTGTGAATGGCTCATAACTCAAAACAGCTGATGAGTAGAAAAAATCATTGTCAGATCAATCTAACTGTGTTTACAGCTAAAATAGGCTGCTTCACAGTAACCCACTTTCTTTTCATATGCAGGAACATCACCACCCTGCATACCAACAGAAACCACAAGGACATTTTCACACAAGTGTATTTCATATTATCTTGTATATTAATCCAGAGAAATACTGCATGGATTTTTCAAAACAACCAAAAACATATATCTAAGAAATAGCATTCTTAATGAACCATAAAATCAATTGTTATTTTTGGCTGTTAATCAAAGTTAATCATAGTCAGCTGGCACATTTTAGAGTGGCCTTTTATTGTCCCCAGCACAAAGTGCACCTGTATAATGCTGTTTAATCAGCTTCTTGATTTGCCACACCTGTCATGTGGATGGATTATCTTGGCAAAGGAGAAATTCTCACTAACAGGGATGTAAACATGTCCACACAATTTGAGAAAAATATGTTGTTTTTTTCCGTATGGAACAATTCTGGGGTCTTTTATTTCAGCTCATGAAACATATTTTTGTTCAGTATTAATTAAAATCTTCCTACCATAAACCAGAACATCAACAAAACACCAACAAAACGCCAGCATCCCGGAGTCGCCTCTTCACTGTTGACATTGAGACTGGTGTTTTGCGGGTACTATTTAATGAAGCTGCCAGTTGAGGACTTATGAGGCATCTGTTTCTCAAACTAGACACTAATGTACTTCTCCTCTTGCTCAGTTGTGCACCGAGGCCTCCCACTCCTCTTTCTATTCTGGTTAGGGCCAGTTAGACTGACGAGTTTCAGAAGAAAGTTATTAGTTTCTGGCCATTTTCAGCCTGTAATCGAACCCACAAATGCTGATGCTCCAGATACTCAACTAGTCTAAAGAAGGTTCGTTTTATTGCTTCTTTAACTAGCACAACAGTTTTCAGCTGTGCTAACATAACTGCAAAAGGTTTTTCTAATGATCAATTAGCCTTTTAAAGTGATAAAGTTGGATTAGCTAACATAACATGCTATTGGAACACAGTAGTGAAGGTTGCTGATCATGGGCCTCTGTACACCTTTGTAGATATTCCCCCAAAAATCTGCCATTTCCAGCTACAATTGTCATTTACAACATTAACCATGTCTACAATGTATTTCTGATCAATTGTATGTTATTTTAATGGAAAAAAATGTGCTTTTCTTTCAAAAAGTGACCCCAAACTTTTGAACGGTAGTATACATTTAAATGTATCGACTGTGTCTGCAGTGTGTCCGGATTCCCTTTACCTACGCTATATTCAAATGACAGTATACATTCTACAAATGGTGGAATAGGCAACATATGACAATAACACAACAACAACTGATGGCAGTAGCTAACTACTGTAGCTAACTAGTCAGTTCACCTCTGTAGCTAGCCAGAAAGCTAGCAAGCAACGCTAAAGGGATTACAAACAGGTTAGCATAACTCTAGCCAAACCAAAAATATTTGTTTATGAATATTAGCTAGCTAGCCAGCATTTAGGAGGCCCGCAAAGACATTCACATGCTAGGAACGTGTATTTCCTCCAACATTATAATGAAAATAATGTTGGAGGAATGCTGATGTCGCCCATTGTATATGCTTTCGCCCATTGTATGTGCTGATTGCATCCAGACTAAGGAGAAATCCTCACACAATGCATCCCTGACCACATCCTGAAGTCGTCAGACAGATCTGAACACAATCAAACCACAAAGCAACTTTGCATTCTGATAGCGTTGCATTCTGATAGCAGAAGTTGAATGTACTGTAAGTGTCAAGTGTAGATACGACCATAACTACATTCAGTCTGGTTTAACCATACAAAAATTGAAACAACATTTCAAAATCAATTTTCTCAGGTTATTGGTTTTGGAACACATTGATAAGCTTAATCATAAAATAATAAACAGAGGAGCGTATGTTTCTATTTTATATTTACAGTGCATGCCATTGTAATCTACCTTATATTTATACACTAGAGCATAGAGGATCATTACTGAGACAATTATACACAACATGCAGCACAGCGGAGGGAGATAACAGCAGGACAACAACACATTTAGGCTGATTCAGCACTGTATAGGCTATTTCATTATATTACATGGGGTGAGATGTTTTTCCACTGACACATAATAATGAGTGTGAAAACAGCCTCTCTCTCTGCACAACAGCTGGCTCTCCCACCTCTACCTCTCCCTCATCTCCGTATCCCTTCTCTCCCTATCCCTATCCTTACTCCAGACATGTAGCACAACAGATAGGCTGTGTCCCAAATGGCAACCTGTTCCCAATATAGTGCACTACTTTGACCAGGGCCCATTTCCTACATAGCACATTACTTTTGAACAGAGCCCAATGGGCCCTGGTCAAAAGTAGTGCACTATATAGGGAATCAATCGGGTGACTTTTGGGAGTCATCCAGATAGTCAGCACAGATCTGCAGAGCACGTGTCTAACAAGATCACTTTTTAAATATGACTAATAAGATCTTTCCAAAAATGACCCATTTCAACATGCTAGTCTTTTCATCTGCCTTTATTAAAGAGCAATTCCGCCACTTTTCAACGTCATATTCATTAT
Source organism: Oncorhynchus gorbuscha (assembly GCF_021184085.1). Lineage (NCBI taxonomy): Eukaryota > Metazoa > Chordata > Actinopteri > Salmoniformes > Salmonidae > Oncorhynchus > Oncorhynchus gorbuscha. The sequence continues at coordinate 22,507,224 of NC_060173.1, read as the reverse complement.
CTCCAGCACCAAATGTCTATGATCTGTGGTTAAATAAAAAATGCATGTCTGTGACATCACAAGTTAAGATTAAAAGGAAGAAAAACAGTGATTTTCAAAACCTGCAACGAGTTTCGAGCCAGAGGAGGGTATTTTCTCACTCCCCATGTCACCATAAATCTCATAGTTTTTGAAAATCACTGTTTTCAAAAAGTTTTTTACTTTTGATGATGTCTTTGGGTAGAACTTTTTAACTTTAGATTTTTTTCTTCAAAATGTAGAAATGCACAGTTTTCACATATGTAGACACTGGTATTTCAAACTGATGAAAATGGGGTCGAAAAGTGGTGGAGTTGCCTTTTAAAATCAATCAGCCTATATATTGAACATCAAAGTCCATGCTTCTTCTGTGACTGTGAGAAACATTCAGTATTCAGTAGATATTTCACACAATATGTTAACCTTGACATAGTTGAGGATCATGTAGGTCTGGGTTTATGTATTAATTCATGTCACTATAGAAAGAAATCCAGAATATTCTGTACAAGCTCTGTGTTGATGCATTCTGCCATAATTTCCAAAAGAGTACAACATGCTTGTGAAATTAACTATTCTGACTAGACTTCTATAGGAATTCAGAATCCAGTTTGATCATGTACTTGCCTAGAAGCATTTCAGACATAAATTAAGGTAACCTCAATCAAAAAGTCCTTACTACTGTTATGGCTTATATAATTATGGATACTACAATTAATTCATAATATAATTATTTAGGAAAAATGGGACAATTACTGAATAAGATTATTACATTTCTGGGTCATTAACTTTGTACAGATAGCCTACAGTTTTTGTCTAATGAGGTATAGCTTAATAGAACTGTATTATATTTTCTAGTTCAATTTGAAATAGTATTTTGGCAGTTTCCTTTCATTCAACAATGATTTAATGTATGTTAAAGATTGTGTCCAGTCCCAGGAATGTTGTTGACAGAGAATGTTAAATATTACTTAACAACCTAATACCAACAACACCAGTCGAGGAGTGATGTCTACATTGAATTGAGTTACTATCACATAACGTAGCCTAATTCGACTGATCATGGGATTTGAGTTAAACAATTATGGGAATAGCTATCAAATAACCCATGCCAAAATGTATGACCGTTTAATATGCTTAAATTGACATTGTAAGACTGGTGTTTGATAATGCTACAATGTTGCATTATGTCGCTGAAGGTTGCACGTGATCACAACTGATACATTTTGACACATTTACAGCAGTCACTCGCAGCTTGCAGTAACTATAGAGTGAACACAATTGCATAGAGTTAATGTATATATTTACCTTTTAATTCTTACCTCGTTATTACTTGATTGTAGAGTATATATAGTTGGCCGACTTCTTGTTGTTGACACGGAAGAGATGAATACGTACTGTAGTTCTCTAGAAGGACTACATCTGTGCGTGGTTTTTTCTCCTGGTCGTTGAATGTATTTTGCTCAAGCAGAAGCAGCTGTTCAGATATACTCTGGCTAACACCTACATTTAGAAAGGGAAATAGTGTAAAGGAAAACAATATGTTGGCAAATTGAAAGGCTTTGCTGACAAATTGATCAACATAATAGGCCTATATAGATAAGGTCAATTTAATAAATAAGATTAGCCTATTGCGTATGCACTTGACTAGGCTATGCATAACAAGTAAATTTACAGTCATGCATACGGTTTGTAGCGTAGTTAACTGTGGCCCCAAATTAGAAAACTCTTTATTTTATATCATTAGGTTATGTGATCCTATGGCTGACTTTATGGAGAACAAACTCTGTTCTAATTATTTTTGTTTTATGTTTTAGGATTCCAGATGATGGATGCAAAGGTATGCGTGACTCAGATCAGATTTGATCTGCTGCAGAAGTTGCTGTGGGGAGAGGATGATGAGAATGTCAAACGAGGTGCATGTAAAGTTGACAGTGCACTGACTTTAGAGTCCAGATTGGAAATTATTACAAACAAATTGTGTTTTTGATGTTATTTCACTGGCACCACAGACCTATACAGCAACATGGCATAAAGGTCTCAGAAGTAGGCTTACAATAAATAGTAGACTAATAACATAATTATTTCTATTTTATGCAATATAATTAATGTTATCCAGTTATATCACACATATTATGTCATGCATTCATCTATCCATTCATCCACAATGTGTTTTAGACTCATGCATTCAAAATATCTATAATAGCCTGCTGAATGTATTATTTTAGTGATGGTTCTATAGCCTATATATTGTTATTTTATTATCAACAGGGGAAGAGTGCGCAAAAAACTGACGCCCCTTTTCTCTTTAAGAAAATATCAAATGTGCCGCCGGGGTGTGACTGGGGAAAATAGTGCAGAAGGTGAATTTTAACGTTGCTGGTAAATGGCAGATTACTGTGTTAACCTGTAATCGGTTTCAACACTTGCAGAGAGGAAGAGGAAGAGAGAGGCCCAACTCGGCGGAAAATCTGTCTCCCTCCAGCAGGTTGCGTATTTTCGTTGTTTCGCACAATAAGCAATAGATTGTTGTATGGAGATCAACGCGAGAGTGTCGAATTTGGTCAACAACAAAAAATAATGTCTTATTTTCTACGTGAGGTTTATTTGATCGAAAATAAGTTTCGTAATGCTTACATGTTTATGAGTGTACTGATATAAGTAGGACACGTGACATCCCGGTAACTTTGAAAAAACACTTTATATTGTCTTGAGATGGCTATGCATGTTCATATTATGAGGCTAGGAGCGTTGGATTTCTCTTCATTGCGTACAGGCGGTTGACGTCAACAACCCTAATCGAATATTTTAAAAATTACAATAATAGGTGGGAGGAAGCCCACCATACGACTTTGTGGACAACGACTCCCATTATTAGAGCGGATAGACAGGTATCTTGTCAGTATATCCATGATCTTTGGCTCGAGTTAATTCTGTGCAAATCTAATGTCGTCATACTGTATGATGAGTGCTTGACACAGGCACGACGAATGGCCCACAGAATCATTCAACACAATGTTAAATGCGCAGTTCTAAAACTAGACCCAGAGATACTTTGTTAATTTATTCCAACGAATTGAATGTGAGGTTGGACTGCGTATTCATGCGTAATAGTTCATGACATGTTACATTTGCATTTGTTCCTGTAGATCTTTTGCTAATACTAGTGGTTCAATTGTTAGGTTACTACGCACCTGATATTAGTTGTGTTAAGACTGTTATTTTTAATATATTTTTAATATAAGGATGCCAAGCTGGAGAAGTGAATTATAGCTTAATTACAGCTTAATTAATAATTTAAATGAGGCTATATACCCTATTTTTTATGTTGCTTAAATGTATAACATTAATTAGACGTGTGAGGTCTAAAAAATCATTTTGCACAGTAGGCAATGATTTTTAATTACATTCGTAAAAAATGTATTAGGTTTTTATCTTTATTGGGGAACAGTATAGGCCTAACTACAGTAATTAAGGCTACTCCATCCACATGCATACATAACCTATAGCCCACTGTTATTTTAGATTAAATATATATGTATGCCTAAGGTTTTTCTCACAATATCAATTTACATTAAACATTTTAGATGAATGATTACAAAGTTACACGACACGCAACTGTTATTAAAACGAAACTAATGGGGCCCGAAAGAGATGCATCTTTTTTTTCTTTTTTTAAACCTTGCTATGGCTACGACCGATTCGATAGTCAATTGACTATACTACACCAAACTCGCTCCGCTCTTCTCATTGCAACTTTTGCAGGGTCTCTACAGTCATGTTATACTCTAGCTCAAGTCAACCTGCAATTTGGCTCAACATTTGAGCTAAAAACAATTCACAATCCGCGGGGTTGTGTTGCAGAAATCGTCCTTTATTATTTTCCCGTGGACTGAGCACGAATTTGGAACCCTGGATGGGAATTTAGACATGTTTTCTCACTAATAAACTGGGCTAGTAATGCAGGAGACAGAGACTCTGTCAGTGGCTCAAGATGGCAGATTTTTATTGAGTTCTGAACAGATATCTTGCTTTATTTTCTGCCATGAATAACAGAAGTCCTTGCACCGATGGCCCCTGTGTACGAAGGTAAGATATGTTTACAGCTGAAGTTTGAGTTCAACCAGTCTTGTATAAAATAATATTCGCGACTTAGGTTGTTTACAAGAGAGAGATAAGAGGTAAAAACTGTCATGCACCCTATCGCATCTTTGTATCACAAACGGATACAATGATGCATTTTCTGTTTAATGTTTAGTTTGGCTCCGTATTGGTTTCTTTATGTGTCCGATTGACATAATAGCTCTGGATGCAAACATATAGTGTGAAATCTATGGTCGAATCATTATGTAGGCTACAGTCTGTATCCCTAGCCGTCATAATTAATGTTTCCCATGCGATATCCCACGATTTGAATCAAGTCGGCTACAAATACATTTCAAAATCATCATTTGAAAGTTGTTGCATTTGATTACGAATAATCTTGCTGTTGAAATGAGACCATTACTCCATACAGAGGCGAAAGAAAGGGCGAGAAGGAAGAACATCGCAGTTCAGAAAATAGTCACGCAACTGGAAAGCTCATTTAGCCTCATTTGTCTAAATGTAAAACCTCAATTCTCAATTTGTGGTTAAATGTTTAGTGCTCATAACGTTTATTTTTTTGTGCAAAGATGAATGAAATATTCAATCAAAGCAAAGACATGCTTATGTAGCCTACTGATGTTGCTGCATTACGTCTGTGACTAATCCCATTGAGAGAATTGTGAAAAATGCTCTGCCCTAATGAAGACAAGAGTAGTTTAAGAGTGCTATAGTATTCTTCTGTTCTGTTCTTTTACTATGTCTCACATGGTTAAGAGCCTTATTTATTGGAATAAGGCAGCGTAGATAGAGTCAGGTTCTATAGTCCAATTTTAATTTTCTATATAGTACCTCAATGTTGTGATGACTACCAGGACAAATGCTATTTGGTCATCTAATAATATCCATAATCTTTTCCTATTACAGGCTACTGCACAATACCCATCCATGCTCTTTAGAAGTACACTGCAGTTTTCTTGGCATATATTCTTGTCATTAACCAGAAAAAAGGAAGCATTCATTTATTTTTCTGGACAACTCATGGAAATTGAATGGTGTAATGTGAAAATGGATGTTTTTATAATGATCATTTGCGTGAGTATTATTTTACTATTTGTCCGTGCTCCCTCTACTGGTAAAACTTGGAACACAACCCTTTGTAACAAACCAGCAACTACATATAGAATCACATTTAGTTTGGATTTTTGATTTAGTTTGGATTTATCTTTATTTTTTAAAAGTGTGAATGTTATTGTAGGTCTAAGTTGTGCCCAAACAAATTGTGTAGGCCTGGTAATTTGGAAGCATTTCATTCCAATTTAGGCCTATATCCTGATGAATCATATAGCTGAAGCTTTATTAGTAAGAGGTACAACTGACAGATTATTAAGTAGGAAATTAAAACCAATTTAAGAGTACAGTATTAATATCTATATTTGTGAAACCTAAGCTACATGCACGGACATATCCTTTATGTCAATCCAGACAGATCGATTACATGCAGACTGGCTAGAGAGCTATGCATGTTCAACTCAACTGCCAAAGAGGCTTGCATCAACATGAAAATTAGAGTTTAAATAAGAATCCACTGTGCAAGGTAATTAGTTGAAATGGCGTTCCCTGGCTTGCCTTTCACCACGGCAAGAAAGGAGACAAATGAATTGCCTACCTTCTCTGTTCTTGCTTGCTATGTGGATCAGCAGCCAGGAGCAGCCATGGAAATGGCCACATCCACTGGTGGAAAACGGTGATAACCAATGACCCCTGTCTCCCTCCCTAATCATTGTGTTTGTATCTTTAAATGCACTGTGCAACTCCCTAGTTTTTTCTCAAGATCAATTTAGTACCATTGATCTATTCTCCATCTACACAGGCATTATGTGCTGATGTGTGTTTGAATGCTCTGTGGATCTCTGAGAGATGTATGGAGGGAAAGAAGGAAGGAGAGAAGGAGGGAGAGATTTAGGGCCCACTGTCTGTCTTCTATGGGGAGAGTACCCTTATTGCTATATGTCAGAGGGCAGAAAGAGAGAGAGAGAAACAGAAAGAGTGAAAGAGACAGAGCGAGAGAGAGAGAGAGACAGAGAGAAAGAGACAGAGAGAGCGAGAGAGACAGAGAAAGATAGACAGCGAGAGAGACGGAGAGAGAGACAGAGAAAGAGACAGAGAAAGAGAGAGAGAGAGACAGAGAAAGAAAGAGACAGAGAAAGTGACAGAGAAAGAGAAAGGCTGAGTCTGTCCTCTCAGCTCTCGCTCCTCTGCCCTCACACTCAGCTGTTGTTGGGAGCTGGCTGATTGATATCTTCCTCATAGGGCCGTGACCCCAGCTTCCATTCCAAGGTCGCATGGTTTCAACTTTGATTAGAATTGCAGGAAAACCCCAGGAATCTGGGGCCAAGCTTCCCCTTGACTAAGTTAGAGCTGAGCTTCCTGGCTATTATGTTGAAATGTAGAGTAGAGAGTTTTGATAGTTTTGCTCAATGTCATCAGCAGATCTGGCCATAGTTTGGATAGTGATCATGGCTTTCCCTCTTGTGTCAATACATAAATAGCCTGTTGCAAGAGTTTAGGCCTATCTCATGCTTTTACTTTAGCTTGCAGATTTGTCTTTTTTTATTTGATTAGGATCCCTATTAGCCAACGCCTATGGTGACAGCTAGTCTTTCTTAGGTACGACACATAACGAAAAAGACATTACAGACAAAATACTATTTTTATCATACAGTACATTATAAAGGTTATACAAATCTGTAGAACATTTCAAGCATCCTCTTTGCATTATTCAAAGTAGTCTATCTGAAAAGAAATAAAAATCTAGTGTTCACTCTTGGTGGTATTAATTTGTGAAAGTGTTTCATAGAATAAGCTAAGCCAGGGAAAGGTGGTACTAGGAACTGTGAGAGCAGGCAGTGACTGTGTGTAAGCCAGATCCCTGTTGAAGCGGGAGGGATATGTGAGTGCTCTGATGTGTCTGTCTGGTGAAATGGTTCACAGGTGTGCTGCTCTGGCGGTTTGGTTTGGTGAGGAACAGATGGGTGCAGGTTGAGTTCTGACAGACCTGAAATGACAGGTTGGAGGCCAGGCTGAACAGAGCATTTGCAGTCAATACACAGTTGGACTGTAATGTTACTGTGTGTAGCCTATTTCTACAGGCTCTATTCTGTCAGCATATTTTCTGTAACAACTTTGTTATGTGGACAGAGAGACTAGATCAGAAAGAAGAGCAATTATCTTTAATTGGTTGTAGTATGCATAATGTCTTGATTCCTGAACATTTCAGAACTGACAACATTCAAGGCTCCAAGGCCCATTCACTCTAGGGCAGGTCGATATGGCCAAAATACTGAATCATATCACAGTACCTTTCACATTTTTGACCGTATGACAGTATGTTACGGTATTTTATGTTTTATAATAATACCATTTCTAAATTGCTTTATGAGTAGTGTGTGATCATAGGGTGGCAACACATATATTCTCAATTATTTCAATGAGTCTTTCTTCATTCTGATTGAATTGTACTGTTCAATTAAACTTCAACCAAAAATAAATGTCTTTATTGTCATCAATTTCTGCATTTCTTGCACTCATTTGAGATCATTTCCCCACTACCATCTAGGGCTGCCCTACGTTGGCAAAAAATCTAGGCATTCTTTTTAACCAAATGTTGGAATTGCAATTAGACTTTTAACAATTTAGATCAGAACACTTAGGTGAACTGTTGGAATCATGGAAATAGAATGATTTCTATAATTGTATAGTTACAATATAATAGTGGTCCCTTTGGATATGTTGTTTGAAATGACAACAAATTAAAATGCTAGGGAGGAGTTATTGTGACAGTGTAAGAACCAGTGTTTCTAGGGGACCCTATAATTTTTGCCGACATTAAAGGTTTTCTCTTAGCTATTTCATGTAGCTAACATATTCATGCCTTGCCTAATCCTCTTTGGTTGAGAGGATACTGTTGCACAAACAACATGCTGATTTAGGCCTACACCACCACTGGTATCAGGCTGTATAGCTAGCTACGTTTGCTCTGACTCAGAATATTTATTAGCTAGCTAGCCAGCTAACTAGCGATTAGCATTAGCGGCTAACACGATTTAGCCACAACTTGCTAAGAAAATACAACTTGCTGTTTGCAGATGTAAGAAACACAAATTAATAGTGTATTTATAGAACGCTTGTGGATTTATATTAAACGCAAAGTGTATACAGCATCGTTGTCATCAACATTGTTGCATGTGCTGCATTGACCATATTTGAATTTTGTATTTAAAAAAAACGTAACCTTAATTTATGTAGCCATTTTTTTTATTATAAATAAATAAAATTGACCATGCAGACTGAACACAAGTGTCTCTTGGACAAGCAAAAACAAATACACTCCTTGAGTGGCAGGGGTGGGGCTAGGTCTGTGTGGAAAGCAGCATGGAGGGAGAGAGCAGAAAGAGATCGAATCAAGTATCAGAATAAATTATAAAAATGGACGTTACACACGGCGTATCACATTTAACAAACCAAACATTCAAATACTGTTATAGAAGGTAAAGTAAAAACCCAAACCAGTCTGTGCATCAATACCAGTATAGAGTCAAATACGGTATACTGCCCAGCCCTCTCTAACTCTCAGTCAGATCTTGGGACTGGAGAACACCATGTCAGCTTGAGTTTCTGCTAGCTTGCTCAATGCTTAGTGTTTTGAGAGGGAGTGAGTGTTTGGCTGGGGATATGCTGCTCAGTGCTTACAGAAGGCATTTCCGTGCAGAGTGTCATGCATGTGTGAAGGCCTTTTTCCAGCAGGCAGCTTTCTCTGTTGTTGATCTGTGTTTGCTGTCAGCTTGTGTAGAACATCTGCCTGTGGCTCTGACTCTAACAAGCATGTCCTGCGAGGTTCATGCAGCTCTATCTGGATGTTTGTACTTAAGTCCAGAGGGTTTCTGGATGCTATTTCTTCCATCATAAATGTTCCTGGATAGAGTAAATGGAACAGAATAGGAGCTGCTGTGAAGTTGTATTTGTTAATTGTATAGTAGTAATTGCTAGTTCATAAAGGCCCCTTTTCATTTTGACTTCCCCATGTAGTGAGAGAGTAGAGTCTATAGTCTCTGTCATGGATATGATATGGTATTAATTTGACACAGCAAATTCTTTGCTTTTCCCATGACTCCTGTGCAGTAGGGCAGAATTTTGAGATAGAAATCTTTCTGTATGCGTGTCTTTTCCCTCAGGCCTGATGCCAGCAGCCCTCCTCCATGGCCCCTCCCTTCTCCACCCCTCCCCCACCCCCAAATACCCCTCTGTTTGTTTGTGAGATGAGAAGCCATGGTCAGCTCAGATTCTACCCATGTGACACCAATGCAACACCGTCTGATGGGTAGTTTGGCAGTTCTGGGGGGATGTGTTTAGGAGGGTGTGGGGGATACTGTAGCGACAGCTTTTGTGCTCTCGTAATCATTTCTCCTCCCCTCTCTCCTCTATTGTCCCAGCCCAGCCCACCTCCATACCAGCCTGTTTGGCGGTGGTGGACATTGTCCATGCCCTTAATCTTATTGTTTTGGATAATATCCTCCCATCCAGTCTATTTGGCATGGCACTCTCTCGAAGAACAACAGACTGGGCCTTTATCACAGACCAGGTCATCTAGGCTTTCAACATGACATGTCACATTACACATTACAGTCCAATATAGTCTCCAACATTATGTATAGACTGCAGTCTACTGTATCCAAATGATTGACATAGCATGGTCGGATACAGTAACTTCAAAGAGGGAACATTCAGCCCATTTTAAAACTGCCCAGTTGCTCACCCTTATTTCTTCCTTTCTATGGAGCTCTTGAAAGTGAAAAATAGATTTTTAATCAAGATATTCATGTTCTCTGCATTCTTTCCTCCACTTGAGAGACTGAGAGAGAGAGACACAGAGAAACTGAGAGAGAGACTGAGAGAGACGGAGAAACTGAGAGAGAGACTGAGAGAGAAACAGAAAGAAACTGAGAGAGAGACTGAGAAACTGAGCGAGAAACGGAGAGAGAGACTGAGAGATAAACTGAGAAACTGAGAGAGAGACTGAGAGTGAAACTGAGAAACTGAGAGAGAACCTGAGAGAGAGACTGAGAGATAAACTGAGAGAGACAGAGAAAGAGAGACTAAGAGAGAACCTGAGAGAGAAACTGAGAGAATCTGAGATGCATTATGCATGTGATGAAGTGAGGAGTGGAAAAGCAGATGGGCAGAGCTGCAGCAAGACTAGAGGGTGGTCTCATGCAGACCCATAATACTCTGGCCTTACCAACACAACAGAGAGAGAGAGAGAGTCCACCGTGTAGAGTGAGATAGTGAGGGAGTGAGAGAGTATGGGCCATCCCCATTTCTGTCACAAGGGAAGTGGAACAGCGGCTGGCTGGCTGGCGGAGGGCAGGCGGCCCCTTCACAGATGGCTGCAGGTACAGCGAAACGCTTGGCTGATAACCAAAATACTTCACACGGCCAGACGTGCAGTCTGCCCCACTTCTGCTGGGAGCCAAGGGGAGAGAGAAGGGACAGACACCGCTCACAGTACGGAGGACTGGGGAGAGAAGGGACATACAGAGAGAGAGAGATAGAGACTGAGCCAGGCAAGCAATCAACAGGCATGGAAATGAACATGACACATTTTTCTGTTCAGCTCTGTCTCTTACCTCTCTACCTCCTGTCCTCTATATTTAATCCTTCATCTCTATTTCTCTCTATTTTTTTCCATTTGTCTTCTATTAACTTTTTCTGCTCTTTAATTTCTGCTGGATCACTGACTACCCACCTAGTTAGTGTTGCTCGGTCTATCACTGATGTGTGTGTGGTCAACAATACCCTCAAAGACTCAGATGTTACTGGCTTTGATGGCGAGATGGAGGGTAGAGAGAACACTGATAGCAGATCACTGATTTAACTGGCTTCTCGTGCCTCCATTTGTGCTGACGTGAAAATAAAATGCTAAATAAAAGAATGTCCCCGAGGCCATAGTTCAGATATTTTCCCATATCTAATTTAATACCATTATTATCTCTTTAGGGCATTTTAAAACTATAATTGCCTCATGCTTATATCACTGTCATAACTGCCCGAAAAAGAAAAGGATGTAACATTAAGGTCATAGAAAAATGTGATTATTAATTATTTTTTCTTTTACTTTTCACACCTTATTCGATTTTTTTGGAACAATTTCTTTGATATTCAGTTGGCTTTGATTATTTCATGGCCACATTGTTGGCTACATTGACCTGGCGTTCAGTCTTTAAAACAACGAAGGGAAAGAACCTGTCTGCTCTTAGAACTGACCCTTCCTTTCAGAGCGAGAGAGAGAGAAAGGGATAAATGAAGGAGATCGAGGGGGGGTGGAGGGGCCCACGGGCCTCCAGGGTGCTCTCAAAGGTCGTGGGGGGTGGTGGTGGGGTGTGCAGAGGGGGTGCATCCGTCTCCTCTAACCTGGCTCCTTTTATTGAGGATCAATGACACACACACACACATACGCACTCTGTGATGGGTCATGGCAGCTGTGTGCTCAGGCAGGGGCTAGCAAAAGGCTCTGGATTTTTCAGAGAATCAACCTCAGAAAAAGGACAAGAACTGACCTTTAGATATACACTATCACAATAATTTAATAATATAGATTTCTATGTTTATTTTGCAACACTCGGGCACGTGACGCGACGGGTGTAGTCAGGGTATAAGTTCCCTGGAACAGGAGCCCAGCTGCTAAATGACTCTGAAGCACCATGGCCCTTTCCTGCTCCTAAGCTCTGGTCCAACACCCTCCTCTGAAATATCACACACACAAGTCAGCTGGGGAAGCATGTTTGCCATGACCTGCACCGCCCCTAAGTTCTATGTGATAGCAGAAACGATGGAGTGAGAAAAGGAAGAAGGGAAGGAAAGGCTAACCACATGTGGGGATGGATGTGCTCTGGTTAACCAAGCCCTCTTCCCAGAAAACTCTTCTGCTTAAAAACTTGCTTGAAAACGCTATGCCTGACTCTCTGCTGATTGGTCGCTGGGTGACTCATGGGGTCCGACTGGTTCCTCTGTGTTTGGGATTCAGTGTAGGACGAGGCAGTGACGCAGGACCAGGACTATGGGTGTCTGTCATGCACAAGACCTGCAGTGATCTGTGGACACACACAGTAGTATTTGGTTAATTCCTGGCTGGGTGTTGAGACCAGGCTGGGCTGTATAGTGTGTCTCTTCTGAGTGGGAGTTGTACTGGAGTACAGGCATAGCTTAGAGCAGAGCTGTTGACCCCTGGGTTCCTCCTTATCCCCTGTTAGAGCACACCCATACCCCATTAAACACTCCTCCACGGTGGACTGCTTTTGGTTGGTGCTGCTTAATGACCAGGGCAGCACGGTTGGCCCTTAAATGTACACGAGAGCTAACATTAATAATCTGCATGTCAATCTCTCCTGGTTCAAAGTAGAGGAGAGATTGACTTCATCACCACTTGTATTTGTGAGAAGTATTGACATGTTGAATGCACCGAGCTGTCTGTTAAACTACTATCACACAGCTTAGACACAAAATGCATTCCCCCCCACAGTCCCCAAATCCAGAACAGACTATGGAAGGTGCACAGTACTAAATAGAGCCATGACTAGATGCAACTCTATTCCACATCAAGTAACTCATGCAAGCAGTAAAATTAGATTTAAAAACAAGATAAAAATACACCTTATGGAACAACTGGAACTGTGAAGAGACACACACGGGCACAGACACACGCATACACACACACATGATAACATATACACATGAAAACATATACACCATACACACACACATGATAACATATACACCATACACACACACATGATAACATATACACCATACACACACACACATGATAACATATACACCATACACACACACATGATAACATATACACCATACACACACACATGATAACATATACACCATACACACACACATGATAACATATACACCATACACATACACATGATAACATATACACCATACACACACACATGATAACATATACACTATACATACACACATGATAACATATACACCATACACACACACATGATAACATATACACCATACACACACACATGATAACATATACACCATACACACACACAGTCGCTTTGGATAAAAGCGTCTGCTAAATGGCATATATTATTATTATTATTATAACATATACACCATACACACACACATGATAACATATACACCATACACACACACATGATAACATATACACCATACACATGATAACATATACACCATACACATACACATGATAACATATACACCATACATACACACATGATAACATATACACTATACATACACACATGATAACATATACACCATACACACACACATGATAACATATACACCATACACATACACATGATAACATATACACCATACACATACACATGATAACATATACACTATACATACACACATGATAACATATACACCATACACACACACATGATAACATATACACCATACACACACACACATGATAACATATACACCATACACACACACATGATAACATATGCACCATACACACACGTACACATGATAACATATACACCATACACACACACATGATAACATATACACCATACACACACACATGATAACATATACACCATACACACACACATGATAACATATACACCATACACACACACACATGATAACATATACACCATACACACACACATGATAACATATACACCATACACACACACATGATAACATATACACCATACACACACACATGATAACATATACACCATACACATACACATGATAACATATACACCATACACATACACATGATAACATATACACTATACATACACACATGATAACATATACACCATACACACACACATGATAACATATACACCATACACACACACATGATAACATATACACCATACACACACGTACACATGGATTGTGTGTTGTAGATATGTGGTAGTAGAGAAGTGGCCTGAGGGAACATACTTAATCTGTTGTGAAATGTTTTTAATTGTATATAACTGTCTTAATTTTGCATAATACAAAAATGTCTCAGAAACCACAACCAATGTTATTTATGTTTGTTTCAAGTCTCTCCCTCTCTCTCTCTCTCTCTCTCTCTCTCTCTCTCTCTCTCTCTCTCTCTCTCTCTCTCTCTCTCTCTCTCTCTCTCTCTCATCATCATCAGCACAGTGACATGGATGATTTAACTAGCTTATTCTGGAATTCATTCTTTTTAATGATCATAATATTTAAAATGAAACAAGTACAATATTATTAAAACACTTTCCCCATGATAATCATGTTAGGTTCATACAGATGTGCCTCCTTGTAAATGCTATTATCATTTAGAGTATTAACTCATCCATTCTTCTGCTCTTAGTACAACCCAATTAATTTACAAAGAACAAAAGCAGATTTAATGTATTTTCTCTTAAATGGTTTATTGTGTTATTCCCTCAGCTATGTCTTTGTCTTGTATTTTGATTGTTTGTTATGGGTCTATAATTTAATTTCATTGGAAAATGTTAGATTGATCCACAATCTGATTATGGTCTATGAAGGTTAATGGTTCCTTCAGAAAACTTGACATGCCGCAGCGCCATTATTGGTTGATCTTTGGAGTGAATGATGGCTGTGGATATGTTTTGCGTGCAGGTTCTCAGTGTGTCTTTCTCCGGGGTTTGTGTCCTCAGTGTGTCTTTCTCCGGGGTTTGTGTCCTCAGTGTGTCTTTCTCCGGGGTTTGTGTCCTCAGTGCGTCTTTCTCCGGGGTTTGTGTCCTCAGTGTGTCTTTCTCCGGGGTTCATGTCCTCAGTGTGTCTTTCTCCGGGGTTTGTGTCCTCATTGTCTCTTTCTCCGGGGTTCGTGTCCTCAGTGTATCTTTCTCCGGGGTTCGTGTCCTCAGTGTATCTTTCTCCGGGGTTCGTGTCCTCATTGTCTCTTTCTCCGGGGTTCGTGTCCTCATTGTGTCTTTCTCTGGGGTTTGTGTCCTCAGTGTCTCTTTCTCCGGGGTTCGTGTCCTCAGTGTATCTTTCTCCGGGGTTCGTGTCCTCAGTGTCTCTTTCTCCGGGGTTCGTGTCCTCAGTGTGTCTTTCTCTGGGGTTCGTGTCCTCAGTGTCTCTTTCTCCGGGGTTCGTGTCCTCAGTGTATCTTTCTCCGGGGTTCGTGTCCTCAGTGTCTCTTTCTCCGGGGTTCGTGTCCTCATTGTCTCTTTCTCTGGGGTTCGTGTCCTCAGTGTGTCTTTCTCTGGGGTTCGTGTCCTCAGTGTGTCTTTCTCCGGGGTTCGTGTCCTCAGTGTCTCTTTCTCCGGGGTTCGTGTCCTCAGTGTGTCTTTCTCCGGGGTTCGTGTCCTCAGTGTGTCTTTCTCCGGGGTTCGTGTCCTCAGTGTGTCTTTCTCCGGGGTTCGTGTCCTCAGTGTGTCTTTCTCCGGGGTTCGTGTCCTCAGTGTGTCTTTCTCCGGGGTTCGTGTCCTCAGTGTCTCTTTCTCCGGGGTTTGTGTCCTCAGTGTGTCTTTCTCCGGGGTTCGTGTCCTCAGTGTGTCTTTCTCCGGGGTTCGTGTCCTCAGTGTGTCTTTCTCCGGGGTTCGTGTCCTCAGTGTGTCTTTCTCCGGGGTTCGTGTCCTCAGTGTGTCTTTCTCCGGGGTTCGTGTCCTCGGTGTGTCTTTCTCTGGGGTTCGTGTCCTCAGTGTGTCTTTCTCCAGGGTTCGTGTCCTCGGTGTGTCTTTCTCTGGGGTTCGTGTCCTCAGTGTGTCTTTCTCCGGGGTTCGTGTCCTCAGTGTGTCTTTCTCTGGGGTTTGTAACCTGGCAGCACTGTAAGAACTGCAAACATGCCACCTCAACATGCACACACACTCGATTACAGCATGTGGTTAGCTTGCCTTGGTGACTGAATGTTTAGGCCAACATATCTATAGAGACACTCAAAACATACATTCTAACATGTCCTTGTGACACTGTTCTCTGCCCATATATTTCCCCCTTCATAACACTCAATAGGCAGCTGTCCTGCTGCTCATTAGGAGTCAGAGGGAGAGCATGCAGTGGAGAGAGGCCTGTTGGGCTGGCACTGTACATGGGTGATAAGCAGAGAGAAGAAAGGCAGGCTGCTTATCAGGTGTGTGTCCCTGCATGGCCCTGCTGTGTTTTCCTGGCGACCTGGAACAGTAGTCAAAGCAGAGTCCGTCAGAGGAATGGTGGGGTTCAAAGCCTAGTGTAACAGCAATGTTACGCTGTCTCCCTCTGTCTTCTCTGTCTCTCCATCTTTCTGTTTCTGTCTCTCACTCTCCCTTGCTCTGTTTCTCTCTTCTTGTGTTTTTCTGTGTATCTCTTCCCCCCCCCCATTCTCTCTCTTGGTCTCTCTCTCTGTGGGGAGGAAGTTGGGTGCTGTGCTTTGTACTGTGCTGTGCTTAGTGTGTGTGTGATTAATAAGAAATCCTGCAATCACCATGGCCCATACCCCCCTCCCTCCCTCCCTACCTCCCTCCCTCCCTCCCTCCCACTTCCAGGGATGAGAAATAAACAGGCAGAGGTTAAGCTGTGGCACACAATGAAACCATGCCAAAGGTACCTCATAAACCATACAGTTGGCTTTTTATAGGGCTGAACTTTACATGTGAATAACAAGCTGTAATCTATTATCCAACCACTGCTGAGCGGCTGCTTTGTTGTTAGTTTA
Organism: Oncorhynchus gorbuscha; assembly: GCF_021184085.1. NCBI lineage: Eukaryota > Metazoa > Chordata > Actinopteri > Salmoniformes > Salmonidae > Oncorhynchus > Oncorhynchus gorbuscha. Next base: position 22,490,405 of record NC_060173.1, on the reverse strand, counting down.
GATGATGATCATGGCGACTACCTATTTGTTATTCATTAAAGAGGATTTCGAAATGTATTGGCTACACTTGACCTTATGGATTTTAATTGAAGTGTGTGACACTGTGTGTGTGTGCATGTGTGCATGGGCACACACATTTGCACATGTATAGTGTGTTGCTATCTCACACAACTCACTCAGCGTCTGTAGTTTACCATCGCTGGACACTCTGGGGACACTCGGGGAGTGGCACACCAGGCAAGCTGCTGGTTTATAGGCCTCGAAACCTTCTGCATCTGTCAAACAGCGTCCTATACAAACCATATAGGCTATAGGTGGTGTGTGTGTGTGTGTGTGTGTGTGTGTGTGTGTGTGTGTGTGTGTGTGTGTGTGTGTGTGTGTGTGTGTGTGTGTGTGTGTGTGTGTGTGTGTGTGTGTGTGTGTGTGTGTGTGTGTGTGTGTGTGTGTGTGTGTGTGTGTGTGTGTGTGTGTGTGTGTGCGCGTGTGTGTGTGTAATGTGTGTGTGTGTAATGTGTGTGTGTGTGTCAGGGAGAGGCTCTAACTTCACTCCCTGACTGCCTCTCTGATGCATTATTCTATAAATAAGCTGAGATGGGAGCTATAAAGTGGACAGGGTGGTCAATAGTGGTCTGGAGTGGTGTGTTACAGTGGGGGAGAGACAGGCCCCAGCACCTCCACTGAAGACAGTTCCCAGAAGCCAGACACACAAGGCCAGGCTGAATGACATGGCTGACTTGTTCGCTCCGAACAGTCAATATGTTCCTCCAATGGTGCATTAATTTTTACCTCCAGTCCCCAGCCTTCCAGTGGCCCTCATAGTTTATTATGAGAGGCTGGCTGGCTGGCTCTGTGCTGCATATGACACAGCAGGGTCTCGCTGCCATGTGCCTAAATGGACCTCAATGGACCTTGATGGACATTCAGGCAGGCAGGCAGAGAAGCGGGGGGCACTGATACTGACTGGAATGAGCAGCAGAGAGGTGTGTGTGTGGGGAGGGGGGGGTGCACAGCTACGTCTCTCCTCTCCCGCCACTGAATGCCCCAATCAGAGGCAAGGGGAGATAATACTTAGTCTAGACAGATCTGAGGTCAAGTCATAACAAGTGATTTGCCCCCCATCCATGACGGACAATTCCGGCAGATGCCTGACTGTCCCGGAACAGCAGTGCAAGACAGACCGCCCTGTCCAATGGTCTGTATATACTGCAGCATGTCTTCCTGTCCAGTGTCTAGCTTGTACATCCTGCTATCATTCAGGCAGTTGATGGGAAATGCAAAGTGCTGTACATTCTCTCATCGCTTCATGATTATGGACATAGAGTTTCAGCTCTTTTTCAGCAGAACTTGGACTTGCCATTGGTTTCTAATACATTCACAGAGGGTTAGCTATCCCTATGACCAAGGAAGAGGCAACCAGCAGGCCTGTATGTGTATTCTTCCTCTCCTCTAGAGAAGAGTCAACCAGCAGGCCTGTATGTGTATTCCTCCTCTCCTCTAGAAGAGTCAACCCGCAGGCCTGTATGTGTATTCCACCTCTCCTCTAGAAGAGTCAACCAGCAGGCCTGTATGTGTATTCCACCTCTCCTCTAGAGAAGAGTCAACCAGCAGGCCTGTATGTGTATTCCACCTCTCCTCTAGAGAAGAGTCAACCAGAAGGCCTGTATGTGTATTCCACCTCTCATCTAGAGAAGAGTCAACCAGAAGGCCTGTATGTGTATTCCACCTATCATCTAGAGAAGAGTCAAACAGAAGGCCTGTATGTGTATTCCACCTCTCCTCTAGAGAAGAGTCAACCAGAAGGCATGAATGTGTATTCCACCTCTCATCTAGAGAAGAGTCAACCAGAAGGCCTGTATGTGTATTCCACCTATCATCTAGAGAAGAGTCAACCAGCAGGCCGGTATGTGTATTCCACCTCTCCTCTAGAGAAGAGTCAACCAGCAGGCCTGTATGTGTATTCCACCTCTCCTCTAGAGAAGAGTCAACCAGAAGGCCTGTATGTGTATTCCACCTCTCCTCTAGAGAAGAGTCAACCAGAAGGCCTGTAGGTGTATTCCACCTCTCCTCTAGAGAAGAGTCAACCAGAAGGCCTGTATGTGTATTCCTCCTCTCCTCTAGAGAAGAGTCAACCAGAAGGCCTGTATGTGTATTCCACCTCTCCTCTAGAGAAGAGACAACCAGCAGACCTGTATGTGTATTCCACCTCTCCTCTAGAGAAGAGTCAACCAGAAGGCCTGTAGGTGTATTCCACCTCTCCTCTAGAGAAGAGTCAACCAGAAGGCCTGTAGGTGTATTCCACCTCTCCTCTAGAGAAGAGTTAACCAGAAGGCCTGTATGTGTATTCCACCTCTCCTCTAGAGAATAGTCAACCAGAAGGCCTGTATGTGTATTCCACCTCTCCTCTAGAGAAGAGACAACCAGCAGACCTGTATGTGTATTCCACCTCTCCTCTAGAGAAGAGTCAACCAGAAGGCCTGTAGGTGTATTCCACCTCTCCTCTAGAGAAGAGTCAACCAGAAGGCCTGTATGTGTATTCCACCTCTCATCTAGAAAAGAGTCAACCAGAAGGCCTGTATGTGTATTCCACCTCTCCTCTAGAAAAGAGTCAACCAGAAGGCCTGTATGTGTATTCCACCTCTCCTCTAGAGAAGAGACAACCAGCAGACCTGTATGTGTATTCCACCTCTCCTCTAGAAAAGAGTCAACCAGAAGGCCTGTATGTGTATTCCACCTCTCCTCTAGAGAAGAGTCAACCAGAAGGCCTGTATGTGTATTCCACCTCTCCTCTAGAGAAGAGACAACCAGCAGACCTGTATGTGTATTCCACCTCTCCTCTAGAAAAGAGTCAACCAGAAGGCCTGTATGTGTATTCCACCTCTCCTCTAGAGAAGAGTCAACCAGAAGGCCTGTATGTGTATTCCACCTCTCCTCTAGAGAAGAGACAACCAGCAGACCTGTATGTGTATTCCACCTCTCCTCTAGAAAAGAGTCAACCAGAAGGCCTGTATGTGTATTCCACCTCTCCTCTAGAGAAGAGTCAACCAGAAGGCCTGTAGGTGTATTCCACCTCTCCTCTAGAGAAGAGACAACTAGCAGACCTGTATGTGTATTCCACCTCTCCTCTAGAAAAGAGTCAACCAGAAGGCCTGTATGTGTATTCCACCTCTCCTCTAGAAAAGAGTCAACCAGAAGGCCTGTATGTGTATTCCACCTGTCATGGTCCTGTGTGTAGCTGGTGTAGAGAGTCAGGCGCAGGACAGCAGATATGACTAATCAACGTACTTTACTCAAAATTACAAAAATACAAATTAACATAGCGAGCCCACAAAAACGGACCGATGTACAAAGAACAATCACTCACTGTAACGGCAGATTTCATCGTCGTCTGAAGAGGAGTAAGGATCGGACCAAGATGCAGCGTGGTAAGTGTCCATAATGTTTTTAATAAAGACAGATGAATACTCGAACATAAACAATAAACGCTAACGTAAATTAAATCTACAAAAACCGAAATAGTACCGTGTGGTGACAAACACTCGGAAACAAACACCCACAAACCAACAGTGAAACCCAGGCTACCTAAGTATGATTCTCAATCAGAGACAATAAACGACACCTGCCTCTGATTGAGAACCATACTAGGCCGAAACAGGAACCAAACATAGAAAAACAAACAGAGACTGCCCACCCCAACTCACACCCTGACCATACTAAATAAAGACAAAACAACGGAAATAAAGGGCCGAACGTGACAGTACCCACCCCCCCTCCCCCCCAAAGATGCGGTCTCCAGCCGCAAAACCCGAACCTATAGGGGAGGGTCTGGGTGGGCGTTTGTCCGCGGTGGCGGCTCTGGTGCGGGACGTGGACCCCACTTAAGCACAGTTTTTGTCCGCCTCCTCAACCGCCCCCGTGGCCTCTTATGAGCGGCGACCCTCGCCGCCGACCTCCGACTGGGAACCCTAGCCATGGGTCCCAAATTGGACGGGAGATTCCGGCAGCGCCGGAGTGAAGGGCAATTCTTGCATCGCCTGGCTGACTGACGGCTCTGGCGGCTCCTGGCTGGCTGACGGCTCTGGCGGCCCCTGGCTGGCTGGCGGCTCCTGGCTGGCTGGCGGCTCCTGGCTGGCTGGCGGCTCCTGGCTGGCTGGCGGCTCCTGGCTGTCTGGCGGCTCCTGGCTGTCTGGCGGCTCCTGGTTGGCTGGCGGCTCTGGCGGCTGACAGGAGACTCAGGACAGACGGGAGACTCTGGCAGCTCAGGACAGACTGGCGGCTCTGGCGGCTCAGGACAGACTGGCGGCTCTGGCGGCTCAGGACAGACTGGCGGCTCAGGACAGACTGACGACTCTGGCGGCTCAGGACAGACTGGCGACTTTGGCGGCTCAGGACAGACTGGCGACTCTGGCGGCTCAGGACAGACGGGAGACTCTGGCTGCTCAGGACAGACGGGAGACTCTGGCGGCTCAGGACAGACCGGAGACTCTGGCGGCTCAGGACAGACAGGAGACTCTGGCAGCGCTGGAGAGGAGGAAGGCTCTAGCAGCGCTGGAGAGGCGGGAACACCTGTAGACAGAAGACAGAGAGACAGCCTGGTGCGGGGGGCTGCCACTGAAGGGCTGGTGTGTGGAGGTGGCACTGGATAGACCGGACCGTGCAGGCGCACTGGAGCTCTTGAGCACCGAGCCTGCCCAACCTTACCTGGTTGAATGCTCCCGGTAGCCAGGCCAGTGCGGCGAGGTGGAATAGCCCGCACTGGGCTGTGCTGGCGAACCAGGGACACCCTGCGTAAGGCTGGTGCCATGTACGCCGGCCCGAGGTGATGCACTGGAGACCAGATGCGCAAAGCCGGCTTCATGGCACCTGGCTCGATGCCCACTCTAGCCCGGCCGATACGAGGAGCTGGAATGTACCGCACCGGGCTATGCATACGCACTGGGTAGACTGTGTCTCCACCACATAACATTGTGTCTGCCCGTCCCTCACTCTCTCCGGTAAGAACAAGAAGTTGGCGCAGGTTTGCCACACTCCCTGTGTGCCTCCCCCAATACATTTTTGGGGCTGCATCTCGGGCTCCCAGCCGCGCTGCCGTGGTAGCTCCTCATAATGCCGCCTCTCTGCTTTTGCTGCCTCCAGCTCTGCTTTGGGGCGGCAATATTCCCCTGGCTGTTCCCAAGGTCCTTTACCATCCAGAATCTCCTCCCAAGTCCAGTTCTCCAGGTATCACTGCCTCTCCTGCTGCTGCTGCTGCTGCTGCCTGTTACCACGCTGCTTGGTCCTTTGTTGGTTTGTGTTTCTGTAACGGCAGATTTCCTCTTCGTCTGAATGTTTTATTAATGTTTTTAATAAAGACAGAAGAACACTCGAACAAAAACAATAAACGATAACGTGAAAGCTACAAAAACCGAAACAGTACCGTGTGGCGACAAACACTCACATGGAAACAAACACCTACAAACCAACAGGCTACCTAGGTATGATTCTAAATCAGAGATAATTAACTAAACCTGCCTCTGATTGAGAACCATACTAGGCCGGAACAGAAACCAAACATAGAAAAACAAACAGAGACTGCCCACCCCAACTCACGCCCTGACCATACTAAATAAAGACAAAACAACAGAAATAAAGGTCTGAACGTGACACTCACAAACAAAACATGTGGAACAGATGGTTAAATAATAAACAAGTAATTGGTTGAGTGAAGGCAGGTGTAAAAGACAAAGACAGAACAAATGGAAAATTAAAAGTGTATCGGCGGTGGCTCCGTACACCGACCGAACAAGGAAAGGGACTGACTTTGATAGAAGTCGTGACATTATATCTCCCTCACTAACTTTAAGTATCAGCTGTCAGAGCAGCTTACCGATCACTGCACCTGTACACAGCCCATCTGTAAATAGCCCACCCAACTTCCTTATCCCCATATTGTTATTTATTTTTGCTCTTTTGCACCCCAGTATCTCTACTTGCACATCATCATCATCTGCACATTTATCACTCCAGTGTTTAATTGCTAAATTGTAATTATTTCGCCACAATGGCCTATTTATTGCCTTAACTCCCTAATCTTACTACATTTGCACACACAGTATATAGATCTTTCTATTGTGTTATTGACTGTATGTTTGGTTATCCCATGTGTAACTCTGTGTTGTTGTTTTTGTCCCACTGCTTTGCTTTATCTTGGCCAGGTCACAGTTGTAAATGAGAACTTGTTCTCAACTGGGCTACCTGGTTAAATAAAGGTGAAATATATATATATATATTTTAAAATATTGATCTGGTACTAGTTGTCATGCACACCACAATACAGGTGTTAATTAAAACAGGCAAGCACACAGGACCTAGTCAGTCAGTAACCAGACCATCCCTCCCACCCACCCACCCTCTCTCCCACCAGCCCACCCACCCTCTCACCCGTGGCCTCCCGCACAGAATAGCCTTGATCTGCCTAAAAAGCAGATGAACTAGCCTTTGACAGAGGACATAATCCCCCCTAAAGACATTGACCATTTCCACTTCAGCATGCTGCTTCTAAACAGTGAGAAAATCCCTGTGGTTCTCTGCTAAATTGCAGTGCGCTGAACTGTATATTAAATGGAGGACCAGGCTACTTAAGGCATTCTAACATAAACGTGAAAACAATGGGCCCTTTAGAGTTTTGCATTTGGCACTAAGTTCAGAAATGAAAATAAACTTCATAAGTGGAATTAAGAGGTTGTGTAGACTACAATGTTAGTTTAAATATAAAGGTGAACAGTAAACCACAGAGAAAGGGAGATGGTTGTTAAGATTTCAGGGTTCAGATCACAGACAGTTTTGAACTTAAGCGGTGATTCAATAATGATTCATTAGTTCTGATATTCCAATGAAGTACAATTGTGCGTATTGTTACCTAAGCATGTTGTTCAGAGATAACATTCCAGCCATTTGACACAGTCATTGAATTACTTTTCTGTGTTCGCCACAGGCACAGGCAAGTCAGTTGTATGAACTGTGTTCCCAGCTCCCATAGTTTCCCTAGTGAGTCATGGATACATTAAAGGCCATGGCTATGGTTAGAGTTTTCGCCCATATAAAAATACAAAGAAATATTTTTTATTTAATCAGGGAGTAATTTTGCAACATTTGGTTAAAAATCAGGCCTTGGTTTTTTTTGCCCGTACCATGCAGCCCTTACATGGCAGTGTAGAAATGATCTCAGATTAATGGCAATGCAGGAAATGTGTTTTGGTTGAAGTTGAATTGAACAGTATAAAACAATCAGAATGGAGAAAGACTCATTGAAAACACTTAGCATGTATGTGTCACCCTAGGATCACCTAATGTGTTAAAACCTGTTTATCATTATGGGGTATTGTGTGTGTGTAGATTGATGAGGGAAAACAACTATTTAATACATTTTATAACAAGGCTGTAACGAAAAAGTCAAGGGATCTGAATACTTTCTGAATGCATGTGTCACATGAAGAGAGCAAGGGTTGAGGGAATAGGGCATGTTTTTCCTAAACAAATGAGTGATTTCGGTAACAGAACTTTTCAGTCAGAAATGGCTGTAATTATGTTGCAGCTTCAGCAACATGGACAGAGGGATAAACACTGTATCTGTGGTGGTCACTGCAGCAGGGAGGAGAGAGACAACGGGTGCTAGTCACACAGTCACTGTTCTTTTTATTTCACACAGCAAGTCTGAGCCTGGCAAAATCAAATCAATTGATGTCGGTCTCCCTCTAGTCATTTCTGTGTGTTAATTATTTCATCAAACAGTGTGCTTAAACGGTGTCCCTGGTGGCGCAGTGGTCTAAGGCACCAAAGCGCAGCGCTAGCTGTGCCACCAGAGACTCTGGGTTCGAGCCCAGGCTCTGTCGCAGCTGGCTGGGAGGTCCATGGGGCGATGCAAAATTGACCAATTGATTGGTCAAAAACAGATGACTCTTGGTCGACCAAGATTATTTTTAGTTGGGGACGGCCCTAGTTTGGACACTGACAGCAGAACAGTAACCAACAGGAGTCAATGACCAATAGCTAAAGTCAGATTGAGGAAGATTTTTGATGGTGATGTGTAATGGCGCCGCTTTGGAAAGGGACAGCTTGAGCCTAGTGCCTTAAACCAAAAGCTGCTTGGCCGTTGGTCATACATAATCATGGAAATGTAATCCTGGAATTTGACATCACGATCAGAGCAGTAGGCCATTGCTCCTACTGTAGTATCTGATTATCCTCCCATAGTTTTACAGTCAGTCTCACACAGCAGCAGCACCGCTGACGGTGACTAGTGACTATGCCAATGCCAACGTGGCCAAATTATTTTTAGCGTGAAAGTCTCCACCGAAGGAATTGGTGGGTAATCCGAGCAGTGACATCTGGCCCTGGTGGCTTAAGTGATTAGCATAGTGCCTTGCTCCTAATAACCCAGCGGACGGTCTTCATTACTCCCTCATCCACATGTTTTTGCCAGCCCAGGGCATAGAGGGGGCCAAGGAGGGGCGTGTAGTGGTGTAGGGTAAACCTTACGCAAGAGGAGTAGTGTGGTAAAGCAAAGGCCCCTAGCAATATGCTTTATCAACTAACCTACAGCCTACAGGCATCGGATTCGCGTTGCAGCATTAAGGTTAAGACCAGATGACCATTATGATGACCAGTGTCCCTAGCTATACTACCAAACATCTGGTAGGAGGAAAAGGAGGAGAGGAGAGAGGAAAGGGGATGGAGGAGGGGGATGAAGAGGAGGAGGAGAGAAGGAGAGAGTGGAAGAGGTGGAGGAGAAGGAGAGAGTAGAAGAGGTGGAGGAGAAGGATGAGATGGAGGAGGGGGAGGAGGAAGAGGGAGAGAGAGAGAAAGAGAGGAGGAGGGGGAGGAGGAAGAGGGAGAGAGAGAGAAAGAGAGGAGGAGATGGCCAGATCATCATTCAGAACTCAGAAGGCTAATAATGACAGAGTGACTAAGTATGTCTCCTTCCTCTGCCCCCTATTCCCAACACACCCCTGAATCATCATGGTTTTAGCTAAGTGGAGGCTTCTTAGGGCAGGATGACTCATAATAATGGCTGGAAATAGAATGTAAATAAAATGGTATCAAACATGGAAACCATGTGTTTGATGTATTTGATACCATTCCACCTATTCCTCTCCAGCCACTACCCCAAGCCCGTCCTCCCCAATTAAGATGCCACCAACCTCCTGTGTTTTAGCCATGTAGGCTAGGGCATGTATAATATGCTGACTGTGTCCATGCACGGGTGTGTGTTAGGATTTTGAGTGTGTGTGTTTGTGGATTTAGTCTGGATTGAAAAATGCGATATGCATGTGAGTGAAGATGTACACAGGTGGTACATCGTACATTTGTTAGTACACTAATTTGGGGTACATTGGAGACTGTTATATATCAGTACCGAGGCCTGCAAGTAAGCCGGCTTGTGCTGTAACAATAATTTCAGTGCTACAAACAGGCCTGTTTGAGAGGGGTATTTTTGGGCCGTTGTTTGCTTGGAGAAGCTTATTCTGAGGCAGGCAGTTCCCATGAGCTCAGTGCCTTGCAGTTTTCCGCTTTTGCTTGTTGTCTTCAAGATCTGAGGTTGAGACGAAGTTCAAATGCTCCTCTGTTGTTTCGAAAATAGAAGAGTCTTTTTTTCTCTTTCTCTCTCTCTCTTTCAAGCTGATTGTGTACCAACAAATGCAGGGTCTGGGTTGTCATTTTGCTTTTTGCTGAGGAAATTGCTATCATTCCTTGAGAGTCACGCAACTTTCGAAGGGCTCATTTTGGTACACATTTCTGCATTCTCTGAGTTCCCTATGAAGAGTATTATTATAGCTCTACATTAGTCCAGATGTGAACTGAAGAGAAAAGGGAATTCCTCTGCATACATAAACGGTCTAGATAGACACCATACAAACACAAAGTTCCTGTTTAAACATCATATACTGTATATCATATAGTCAAGCACGTTACAATACTGTATAGTTTTAAAACATATACAGACATATCTTTTTCTCTTGCCATGAGTAGCATACATAATACGTAATTCTGAAAAGTTGCCTTAAAGAGTTAAATAACCAACGTGATTTTTAGTTTTTAGTTTGTGTTGGTTTAGTGAGACATTGATACGTCAACATGGGCCTCGTCGGCCCTGACATAAGCGCTCTTTATTTAAAGAAGCCACTTGTGTTTCAAGCACTGTCTCAAATTCCTACTGCTCACTTTCTGTCTCTCTCCCACTCCCTTGTTCCTTCCTCTCCTCTCTTCCAGGTATGGCCTCGCAAGTGCAAGTTTTGTCCCCTCACACTCTCCAGTCAAGTGCCTTCTTTAGCGTGAAGAAGCTGAAGGTGGAGCAGAGTTCATACTGGGATATGACAGGGTACGGCACACACAGCAAAGTCGTCTACAACCAGAACAGCAAGCAGCAATTGTCCCAAGCCACCTCTCTGGGAATCAATTCCTCTCTGCCCTACGAGCAGCCTGCGCTCATCTTCCCGGCGAGTGCAGGGAAAATTGTGGTTGCCTCGGCCAGCAGTACCTCAGGCACTGCAGGGCCTCTGGGGCCTCTGTTGAGCTTGGGCGGTAGCGGTAGTGGTAGCGGTGGTGGAGGCAGTAGCAGTAGCGGAGGAGGAAGCGGTGGAGCAGTCCACAACCTGACCCGTCGCAGCACCGTCAGCCTGCTGGACACCTACCAGCGATGCGGGCTTAAGCGCAAGAGTGAGGAGCTCGACAACAGCAACAGCAGCGTGACGATCATCGAGGAGCACGGCGGCAGCACAACGATGATCCAGAACGCAGCCAGCGGGGCCACAGTGGCCGTTGCCATGGCAACGACCACATCGACAGCCACCTCCAAGAACAGTGGTTCCAACAATGAAGGAGACTACCAGTTGGTGCAACACGAGGTGGTCTGCTCCATGACCAACACCTACGAGGTGCTAGAGTTCTTGGGCAGAGGCACCTTTGGCCAAGTGGTCAAGTGCTGGAAGAGGGGCACCAACGAGATTGTGGCCATCAAGATCCTGAAGAACCACCCATCGTACGCGCGCCAGGGCCAGATCGAGGTGAGCATCCTGGCCCGGTTGAGCACAGAGAGTGCAGACGACTTCAACTTTGTGCGTGCCTACGAGTGCTTCCAGCACAAGAACCACACGTGCCTGGTGTTCGAGATGCTGGAGCAGAACCTGTACGACTTCCTCAAGCAAAACAAGTTCAGCCCACTGCCGTTGAAGTACATTAGGCCAGTCTTACAGCAGGTGGCCACAGCCCTGATGAAGCTCAAGAGCCTGGGCCTGATCCACGCCGACCTGAAGCCAGAGAACATCATGTTGGTGGACCCCTCCAGGCAGCCCTACCGAGTCAAGGTCATTGACTTTGGCTCGGCCAGCCACGTGTCCAAAGCCGTGTGCTCCACCTACCTGCAGTCCAGATACTACAGGTAAGAGCAGTTTCTTTCACCTTGAATTAACCAGGAAATCTCGTTATGATAAGAAGACCTATTTCCCAAGAGAGACCTGGCAAGTTTAATAATAAATAGGGTTTAAATAGGTTTACAGACAGGACAGATTTGTCAAGGGGAGGTAGATGTTTCTTTACAAATGTGTTCTCCTCCTTGATTGTTTCAATATCACAGTGCTTTGTGCATCGTGTGTGAATTACCGGTTGGTTTATTGGAATGTTTTCCCAGTTTCCTAGTGTTTGGACCAAGGCTCTTGCTCTAGGCTCTGTTTTTATGCTCTGTGCCAGTCTTATGAGCTGTAGTTGGTTAGAGTCTCTCCTCTTCAATTTCAATTTAAGGGCTTTATTGGTGTGGGAAACATATGTTTACATTGCCAAAGCAAGTGAAATAAATAATAAACAAAAGTGAAATAAACAATAGATAATGTACAGTTACACTCACAAAAGTTCCAAAAGAATTAAGACATTTCAAATGTCATATTATGTAAAATAAAATAAAATAAAATAAAATACAATTTTATTTGTCACATACACATGGTTAGCAGATGTTAATGCGAGTGTAGCGAAATGCTTGTGCTTCTAGTTCCGACAATGCAGTAATAACCAACAAGTAATCTAGCTAACAATTCCAAAACTACTACCTTATAGACACAAGTGTAATGGGATAAAGAATATGTACATAAGATATATGAGTGATGGTACAGAGCGGCATAGGCAAGATGCAGTAGATGGTATTGAGAACAGTATATACATATGAGATGAGTATGTAAACAAAGTGGCATAGTTAAAGTGGCTAGTGATACATGTATTACATAAAGATGCAGTAGATGATATAGAGTACAGTATATACATATACATATGAGATGAATAATGTAGGGTATGTAAACATTATATTAGGTAGCAAAGTGGCTAGTGATATATTTTACATCATTTCCCATCAATTCCCATGATTAAAGTGGCTGGAGTTGAGTCAGTGTGTTGGCAGCAGCCACTCAATGTTAGTGGTGACTGTTTAACAGTCTGATGGCCTTGAGATAGAAGCTGTTTTTCAGTCTCTCAGTCCCAGCTTTGATGCACCTGTACTGACCTCGCCTTCTGGATGATAGCGGGGTGAACAGGCAGTGGCTTGGGTTGTTGTTGTCCTTGATGATCTTTATGGCCTTCCTGTGACATCGGGTGGTGTAGGTGTCCTGGAGGGCAGGTAGTTTGCCCACGGTGATGCATTGTGCAGACCTTACTACCCTCTGGAGAGCCTTACGGTTGTGGGCGGAGCTGTTGCCGTACCAGGCGGTGATACAGCCCGACAGGATGCTCTCGATTGTGCATCTGTAGAAGTTTGTGAGTGCTTGGTTTAACCATGTCTATGGTTTAATGATGTGCAAATAGTTCAAGTACAAAAGGGAAAATAAATCAACATAAATATGGGTTGTATTTACAATGGTGTTAGTTCGTCACTGGTTGCCCTTTTCTTGTGGCAACAGGTCACAAATCTTGCTGCTGTGATTGGACAATGTGGTATTTCACCCAATAGATATGGGAATTTATCAACATTCTTTGTGGTTCTGTGTAATCTGAGGGAAATACAGTGCCTTACAAAACTATTCACCCTGTGGCATTTTTCCTATTTTGTTGCATTATAACCTGTAATTTAAATATATTTTTATTTGGATTTCATGTAATGGACATACACAAAATAGTCCAAATTGTTGATGTGAAATAACAAAAAAATACTTGTTTCAAAAAATAAATAAAAATGTCAAATGGAAAAGTGGTGTGTGCATATGCATTCACCCCGTTTGCTATGAATCCCCTAAATAAGATCTCGTGCAACCAATTACCTTCAGAAGTCACATAGTTAGTTAAATAAAGTCCATCTGTGTGCAATCTAAGTGTCACATGATCTCAGTATATATACAACTGTTCTGAAAGGCCCCAGTGTCTGCAACACCACTAAGCAAGGGGCAACACCAAGCACACGGCACCATGAAGACCAAGGAGCTCTCCAAACTTGTCAGGGACAAAGTTGTGGAGAAGTACAGATCAGGGATGGGTTAAAAAAATATCTAAAACTTTGAAAATCCCACGGAGCACCATTAAATCCATTATTAAAAATTGGAAAGAATATGGCACCACAACAAACCTGCCAAGAGAGTGCTGCCCACCAAAACTCACAGACCAGACAAGGAGGGTATTAATCAGAGAGGCAACAAAGAGACCAAAGATAACCCTGAAGGAGCTCCAGCGGAGATTGGAGTGTATGTCCATAGGACCACTTTAAGCCGTACACTCCACGGAGCTGGACTTTATGGAAGAGTGGCCAGACAAAAATAAGCAAACATGTTTGGTGTTTGCCAAAAGGCATGTGGGAGACTCCCCAAACATTACATTACATTTACATTTAAGTCATTTAGCAGACGCTCTTATCCAGAGCGACTTACAAATTGGTGCATTCACCTTATGACATCCAGTGGAACAGTCACTTTACAATAGTGCATCTAAATCTTAAAGGGGGGGGGGGTGAGAGGGAATACTTATCCTATCCTAGGTATTCCTACATATGGACATATGGAAGAAGGTACTCTGGTCAGATGAGACTAAAATTGAGCTTTTGGGGGATCAAGGAAACCTCTATTTCTGGCGCAAATCGGACACCTCTCATCACCTCGAGAATATCGTCCCCACAGTGAGGCATGTTGGTGGCAGCATCATGCTGTCGGGATGTTTTTCATCGGCAGGGACTGGGAAACTGGTCAGAATTGAAGGAATGATGGATGGCGCTAAATACAGGGAAATTCTTGAGGGAAACGTTATGCACACTCAAGTTTTCTGTTTTTTTGTCTTGTTTGTTTCACAAGAAAAAAATATTTTGCATCTTCAAAGTGGTAGGCATGTTGTGTAAATCAAATGATAAAACACCCCCAAAATCAATATTAATTCCAGGTTGTAAGGCCACAAAATAGGAAAAATGCCAAGGGGGTGAATAGTTTCGCAAGCCACTATATGTGTCTCTAATATGGTCATACATTTGGCAGGAGGTTAGGAAGTGCAGCTCCTTTTCCACCTCATTTTGGGGGCAGTGTGCACATTGCCTGTCTTCTTTTGAGAGCCAGTTCTTCTGCGTTCTTTCTCAATAGCAAGGCTATGCTCTCTAGAGGTTGACTGATTATGATATTTCAACGCCGATACCAATACCGATTATTGGAGGACAAAAAAGGTCGATACCGATTAAATCGGTCGATTTTTATTTATTTATTTGTAATAATGACAATTACAACAATACTGAAAGAACACTTATTTTAACTTAATATAATACATCAATAAAATCAATTTAGCCTTAAATAAATAATGAAACATGTTCAATTTGGTTTAAATAATGCAAAAACACAGTGTTGGAGAAGAAAATAAAAGTGCAATATGTGCCATATTTAAGTTCCTTGCTCAGAACATGAGAACATATGAAAGCTGGTGGTTCCTTTTAACATGAGTCTTCAATATTCCCAGGTAAGAAGTTTTAGGTTGTAGTTATTATCAGAATTGTAGAACTATTTCCCTCTATACCTTTTGTATTTCATATACATTTGACTATTGGATGTTCTTATAGACACTTTAGTATTGCAAGTGTAACAGTATAGCTTCCATCCCTCTCCTCGCTCCTCCCTGGGCTCGAACCAGGAACACAACAACAACAGCCACCCTCGAAGCAGCGTTACCCATGCAGAGCAAGGGGAACAACTACTCCAAGTCTCAGAGCGAGTGACGATTGAAACGCTATTAGCGTGCACCCCGCTAACTAGCTAGCCATTTCACATCGGTTACACCAGCCTAATCTCGGGAGTTGATAGGTTTGAAGTCATAAACAGCGCAATGCTTGACGCACAACGAAGAGCTGCTGGCAAAACACACAAAAGTGCTGTTTGAATGAATGCTTACGAGCCTGCTGCTGCCTACCACCGCTCAGTCAGACTGCTCTATCAAATCATAGACTTAATTATAACACAATAACACACAAAAATACGAGCCTTAGGTCATTAATATGGTTGAATCCGGAAACTATAATTTCGAAAACAAGACGTTTATTCTTTCAGTGAAATACGGAACCGTTCCGTATTTTGTCTTAGGGGTGGCATCCATTAGTCTAAATATTGCTGTTACATTGCACAACCTTCAATGTTATGTCATAATTATGTAAAATTCGGGCAAATTAGGTGTCCCAAACTGTTGCATATACAACTGTTGCAAGATTGAATCCCCCGAGCTGACAAGGTGAAAATCTGTCGTTCTGCCCCTGAACGAGGCAGTTAATCCACCGTTCCTATGCCGTCATTGAAAATAAGAATGTGTTCTTAACGACTTGCCAAGTTAAATAAAGATTAAATAAAGGTGTAAAAAAAAAAAAGATTTCCGATTGTTATGAAAACTTGAAGGTAATTATGCAACTCTGTACTCTCTGTTTAGGGCCATACTAATTTGCTCAGTTCTTTTGTTAATGTTTTACAATGTATCAAATAATTATCTTTTTGTTTTCTCATGATTTGGTTGGGTCTAATATTGTTGCTGTCCAGGGGCTCTGTGGGGTCTGTTTGTGTTTGTGAACAAAGCCCCAGCACCAGCTTGCTTAGAGGGCTCTTCTCCAGGTACATTTTTTAGTAGGTGATGGCTTTGTTATGGAAGGTTTGGGAATCCCTTCCGTTAAGGTGGTTGTAGCATTTAAAGGCTATTTTCTGGATTTTATAATTAGGGGGTATCGTCCTAGTTCTGCTCTACATGCATTATCTGGTGTTTTATGTTGAACATGGAGATTATTTTAGCAGAATTATTAGTTCTCTCTCATTCTCTCTCTGTCTCACTCTCACTCTCACTCTCTCGCTCTCATTCTCTCTCTCTCATTCTCTCTCTCTCATTCTCTCTCTCATTCTCTCTCTCATTCTCTCTCTCATTCTCTCTCTCTCATTCTCTCTCTCATTCTCTCTCTCATTCTCTCTCACTCTCACTCTCTCTCTCTCACTCTCATTCTCTCTCTCATTCTCTCTCATTCTCTCTCTCATTCTCTCTCATTCTCTCTCTCATTCTCTCTCTCACTCTCTCTCTCACTCTCTCTCTCACTCTCTCTCTCTCATTCTCTCTCTCATTCTGTCTCTCATTCTCTCTCATTCTCTCTCTCATTCTCTCTCTCTCTCTCTCTCTCTCTCATTCTCTCTCTCATTCTCTCTCATTCTCTCTCTCATTCTCTCTCATTCTCTCTCTCATTCTCTCTCTCATTCTCTCTCTCATTCTCTCTCTCTCTCTCTCTCTCTCTCTCTCTCTCTCTCTCTCTCTCTCTCTCTCTCTCTCTCTCTCTCTCTCTCTCATTCTCTCTCTCATTCTCTCTATCATTCTCTCTCTCTCTCTCTCTCTCATTCTCTCTCTCATTCTCTCTCTCATTCTCTCTCGTGCTCCCTTTCTCTTTCTTTATCTCTGTCTTTCTCTCTCTCTGTCTCCTTATCATTCCCTGTGGGTTCCCAGCTCATATCCTTACTGTTACCCCCCCCCCCCTCCTCCAGCTTTCTGAGAAACCAGCTGCTTATCGTGTTTAATATGACAAACAACCAGGTTGTGGTGCTGCTTTGAAGATTAGGACGGCAGGTCTGTTGAGTAGTGTGCTGCTTTACAGCACGGTGGTAACAGCTTTACAATGACAGCACCTGGGAAAAATTTGCCGCAGAGACCAGTTTCTGGGAAATAGTTTTTTGGGGGTTTGTTAAAAAAAAGCCAGAGAAACCCCTCATTGAACAGGGACTGTAAACACGTAGCGTGGCGGTGGACCGCTCCCACCTCCACATCAAGGCTGGCTCCCATTTCCCCCAATATGAAGATGTGGGGTCAGGCTGAAGTTCTCCTGTAATCTGTCCCTGTAATCCACACCAGCGGGCCCTGCATTAGAAACAGATGACTCACTGGGTAGGGCTTTCTTCTCCCCTACTGCTTAAAGTATTTTTTGCCTATAGCAAACTCTGTTTGGGTTACACAGCCAGCGTTGGGGAAAGCTTTGTTGCTGTGTAGGCACTGCCTGGTCTAGGGAGAGCAGGTGTGAGGCACAGTACTACACATATGCAAGAACACACACACACACACACACACACACACACACACACACACACACACACACACACACACACACACACACACACACACACACACACACACACACACACACACACACACACACACACACACACACACACACACACACACACACACACACACATACACACATACACACATACATACATACACTCAGCCAGAACCCACACATGCCTGGGCACTAACTGTCATTTGTAAATGGGGCAACACTATCAAATCAAATCAAATTTTATTTGTCACATACACATGGTTAGCAGATGTTAATGCGAGTGTAGCGAAATGCTTGTGCTTCTAGTTCCGACAATGCAGTGATAACCAACAAGTAATCTAACTAACAATTCCAAAACTACTGTCTTATACACAGTGTAAGGGGATAAGGAATATGTACATAAGGACATGGAGAGCCTTACGGTTGAGGGCGGAGCAGTTGCCGTACCAGGCGGTGATACAGCCCGCCAGGATGCTCTCGATTGTGCATCTGTAGAAGTTTGTGAGTGCTTTTGGTGACAAGCCGAATTTCTTCAGCCTCCTGAGGTTGAATAGGCGCTGCTGCGCCTTCTTCACGACGCTGTCAGTGTGAGTGGACCAATTCAGTTTGTCTGTGATGTGTATGCCGAGGAACTTAAAACTAGCTACCCTCTCCACTACTGTTCCATCGATGTGGATAGGGGGGAGTTCCCTCTGCTGTTTCCTGAAGTCCACAATCATCTCCTTAGTTTTGTTGACGTTGAGTGTGAGGTTATTTTCCTGACACCACACTCCGAGGGCCCTCACCTCCTCCCTGTAGGCCGTCTCCTCGTTGTTGGTAATCAAGCCTACCACTGTTGTGTCGTCCGCAAACTTGATGATTGAGTTGGAGGCGTGCGTAGCCACGCAGTCGTGGGTGAACAGGGAGTACAGGAGAGGGCTCAGAACGCACCCTTGTGGGGCCCCCGTGTTGAGGATCAGCGGGGAGGAGATGTTGTTGCCTACCCTCACCACCTGGGGGCGGCCCATCAGGAAGTCCAGTACCCAGTTGCACAGGGCGGGGTCGAGGCCCAGGGTCTCGAGCTTGATGACGAGCTTGGAGGGTACTATGGTGTTGAATGCCGAGCTGTAGTCGATGAACAGCATTCTCACATAGGTATTCCTTTTGTCCAGGTGGGTTAGGGCAGTGTGCAGTGTGGTATCTCCCTCTACTCAGGGTTGAAAGTAGATTTTATTTCTTCACGGTACGGGACCTCCAATTTTTTTATAAGCCTAATAGTAAAGATATGTCATTGAACTGTAAACATATATTAGCTTTTAATGGGGCAATAACACAACCAGGCATGATGTTTTCATCTGATTGTCAAACAGATCACTTCTAAAGGCTACTTTTGCTACTTGCATACCTTTGTATGCAAGTAGTAGGCTACTTGCATACCTTTGTCCACTCTAAAATAATTCCAGCATTTAAAACAGTACCCGCCATTTGACGAAAAAGTTGTCTATAATAAAGACCAAAAAGTGTAATGACATTTTGCAATTGCCATTTGGCACACTTGATATTCGCTGGTGTCCGCGCCTCTCTCTGCCTTTAGTGATCACCTCGAACCACACTGCATTTTGGTGCGTATGCCACCCATTTTCAAGTTAATTCGCTCCTTTCTCATGTGGGTGACAGGCAGTAATAGATTATGGTGTACCAGCCTACAGTTTTCTTTGTTTTAAATCATTGTGACAGGCTCATGTTTTACTGTTACGCTGTACCGGCACTATTTATTTTTGATGTAAAATAGAGAACTGTTGCATGAAGATGTACATGGTCACTCCGGTTTGTGCACAATGTCCTCTGTAATGATTTATTTTGGACCAGGCTATAGTCCACTGGGCAGTTTCACTCCACTCGACCTCCACCACGGCTAGCCTAGCAGCATTTGACAAGCCATTCCCCTTCTGCTTATTTCTATTTAGGCAACATCCCTAACAATGTCTTTATCTGTTTTTCAAAAGACTTTTGATATTTGGCTTAGGAATTGCAGTGAAAAGATTCCTATGCGTTTGCTTTAAGAGCCCTCTGTAATAAGGAATTCATTTGAAACTTTCCTCCCATCCCTCTGTCTTTACTTGCTCTTTTACTTGGTTGTTACTGTGTGTTTTGTGGGAATGTGATCCCTGCTCCACGGCTGTTTGCATTAGGCAGGCAATAGATATGCTGCTGAGGGTACGTTAGCATTGCAGATGATTTATGGATTTTCCACGAGGTTGACTCATGCAAATAAAACATGGGTATTCAAGGTAAACATGAGCGATTCCATTTACAGGAATGAGGAACAGCTCCTCCGATAAGAGTGGTTCTAATTAATAAAACACTGAGAAACACAGTACATTATTCATTTATTATTCATTTGTTTCTCATGTCATTTTAGCATAAATCTATCATTGCTAGCACGGCACAGCAATGCAGTCAGTGTATAAAGTCCTTCTATCCTTCTATTTGGCCTGAAGGTCTGGAGCCTATGTCTGCAGAGCAGTACCTGTTCATACTGTGTGTTTATCCAGTTGATTACGTCAGTCAGCTAGCTAGCTAGCCTCCCTATGGCCTCCCTCCTCCCTGTCTGCGGTAGCTAGCTAATGATGTAACAGTTAAACTGGTCCGGCTTACCCTGGACCAGATAAATAGATTATTGTCTCTCTTCTTCCTGTCTGTCAGTCATTACCCAATGTCAATATCCCACACATCATACAGATTTAATATAGGAGCCGGGAGGAGGGCTTTGGGAATAGTCTGCCAGACATTTTAGGTGGAGTGGGGAAAATAAACCAACACACGTGACTATCCCTGTAAGGGATATTAGGAGTGCTGACTCCATTAGTGAGTTGAGCTAGCATCTGTGCTCTAGTCTGCTGAACTAGTATCCATGGCTGGATGCCTCTCATGACAGCCTCCTAGAAACTCTAGGACAGAGATTTCTAAAGGGGACTGAATTCTACAGTACATTCTCTCTTTCCACTAGTGATTCTGATCTGATCATTGCTGGCTGCAGTAATGGAGTCAGCCATAGGGTGTCTCACTCTCAACTAGAGGTTGACAAGGGAGTGAAAATTAATTACTGTCAATAATTATCCTGTACTGTCCTGATCCCACAACAGTTCTATAACCCAAGAACTGTCCTGTCCCTTCCTGATAAAAATCTCACCGGTCTTGTGCCGTGCTCATTTTTGCGCGCATAAATATGTTGGCTATTGTTTTTGTTTAGGAAGTATTGAAAATGAATTTCGGAAATGCAATATTCAACTGTGGTATTTGGTTGTCTTACCTACAGTATCTTAGTTAAATACACGTACTGTAGTCCAAATCACTCTGGATAAAAATGTATTTTAAATGGCCTAAATGTAGATTGATTAAGCTGGAGGACAGAGACCCCAGCAGGATGGTCTGCTCAGCACCGGCATAAAACTGTAGCCTACAGCTGAGCACTGCGCACACATGAACATTTACAACACATTAACATTTACAAGATGAACATAAAAAATAAATACAAAAACTGAGCAGCAGTAACATACTGCACATGTCAATCTATTTTTCTTTCACTCTTCACCTCAGATGGTATGGGTTTAGTTAAATAGGCAAACAGTTGGGCTTGGGAGTAGAGCAGCTATGCTGCTTCAGGCCGCTTGTCCCGCTCTCCGGTTTGTAGCTCATTTGATTAAACCTCAGAATTTTTTACAAGTTGTGTTATCTGTCCCTTCATTGTCAAAGACAACTCCATAAACTTTAACTAAAACATCTCTCTTTCCTTTGCTCTAATGAAGGCTAAGACCTTGCCCGAATTGGATGCGCTCATGTGGCCACGTGCGCCATCCTGCGTGAATTGATTTGGTCCCCCCACACCAAATGTGATCACGACACGCAGGTTGACATATCAAAACAAACTCTGAACCAATTATATTAATTTGGGGACAGTTCGAAAAGCATTAAATATGTATGGCTATTTAGCTAGCTATCTTGCAGTTGCTAGATAATTTGTCCTATTTAGCTAGCTTGCTGTTGCTAGCGAATTTGTCCTGGGACATAAACGTTGAGTTGTTATTTTACCTGAAATGCAGAAAGTCCTCTACTGCAACAATTAATCCACACATAAAACGGTCAAACAAATCGTTTCTAGTCGTCTCTCCTCCTTCCAGGCCTTTTCTTCTTTGGACTTTATATGGCGATTGGCATCTAACTTTCATAATAAGGTGTATTACCACAACCGACCGACCGACCTCAGTTGATCTTTCAATCACCCATGTGGGTATAACCAATGAGGAGATGGCACATGGGTATATGCTTATAAAAGCCAATGAGGAGATGGGAGAGGCAGGACGTGTCCTGTTTGGGTAGCGTGTAAGGCTTCATCACAGCCTACTGACGTAGATTGGTATCTGAGGCGGCCTTTAGTGACTGGCTACAACTGGAGGTGGAGGGGGAAATTACCCTTTTTTTTACAGATTTGTATTAAGTATGCTATATTATTCCTTGCCTACACAGATGTTGTTTTTACGAAATGTTCCACACATAACATATTTCCACCCAAAAACGATGTTTATAACTATTCCTGTACTGCCCGTTCCTGTGGACTGTTGATCCCGTCCAGTCCTGTCCTGAACTTGACTCTAGAACTTGACTCCCATTCCTGCCACTATCCCACAGGACCCACAAGACCCACGGGAGTCCTGTTCTCATGTCAACCTCTACTCTCAACCTAAGCCCCATCAGGCAACCACGCCAATCCTATTCTTCATTCCTCTACCCTGTCTATGGTGCTCATCTTTCTCAGTCAGGCACAACCAGCGTGCTAACGCTTACAGGCTAGTCTAACAGGCCCCAGTGTAACACTAGCCCTGCCTAGCTGCTGTTAGTTAGAGAAGGAGAAGCCAGAGAGCCGTTCCAGCACATTTAGCCTGCCTCCATGTGAGACATCAAGCAGTGGTGTAAAGTACTTAAGTAAAAATGGTTTAAAGTACTACTTAATAAGTCAGTTTTTTATGGTATCTTTACTTTACTTTACTTTATTTTTGACAACTTTTTACTTTTACTCCACTACATGCCTAAGGAATATAAGGTACTTTTTACTCCATACATTTTCCCTGACACAAGACAGGAAAATGGCTCAATTCATTAAACACAAATGCTTGGTTTGTAAATTATGTCTGAGTTTTGGAGTATATCCATGGCTATCTGGTTTTCTTATTTTAAGGAATTTTAAATTATTTATACTTTTACTGTTGATACTTAAGTATATTTTAGCAATTATGTTTATTTTTGATACCTAACTGTGGAGGCAGGTAGCCTAGGGGTTAGAGAGTCGGGCCAGTAATCGAAAGGTTGCTGGATCAAATCCCTGAGCTGACAAGGTAAAAATCTGCCCCTGAACAAGGCAGTTAACTTACTGTTTCCCGGTAGGCTTTCATTGTAATTATGAATTTGTTCTTAACTGACTTGCCTAGTTAAACAATTTATTTTTTAAAGTGTATTTAAAAAATTCACTTACTTCAGTCATTTTCTATTCAGGTATCTTTACTTTTATTCAAGTATGACAATTGTGTGCTTTTTCCACCACTGAAATCAAGGAGGGTTCTTAATGAATGAGATTACCGTTAGTTACTGTTCTCTGAAGTGTGCATGAGGTGTCTCTCTCACCGTGGCTAGGACTAAAATGTAGCAGTATCAGGTTACTGGGAGCCAAATATGATTTGCAAGGAGTCTAAAGGAAGGTGAGGTGCTGGCAACATCGTAGTGCAGGTGTTGTTTACGATGCAGTAAATATTCACAAGCGAGCGCCATGGCTGAAGATTGGGAGTTTGCTGGGAAGGCAACGCGTTACATTTGCCTCCCAGCAGTGGCAGCTCATTAGAAATGCAGATGAGGCCTCTTGTGTTTTTAAACCTGGCAAGGAGCATTACATTTTCCTATTCTAATTTCTCTTGATTTTTTTGGTTGTCACATTTCAGTGTCAGTGTTATTCAATTGTTATTTTTTGCGAGTTTTAAGTTGTTGCACTGTAAAGCCGGGTGCTTTACAGTAAAAGGCCAAAATAATAGACTGTTTTCACATTACTGCTGTCACACAGCTAGGAGTGGTGGGAGCGGAGTCAGGCGCAGAGAGCAGAGGATTCATAGAAAACCAACTTTATTTCTGTAAATGGGTAAATGGTCAACGCCAATACAACAGGCGAACAAAATATGACCGACCCAAAACTGGACAGCAACAAGGTCCGAGAACATACTACACGCAACCATCCACAGACAAACAGAAAACAAGCCCGTCCAAAAGCAGGCGGGCCTAACCGGCTTCAACAGCCCTAAAACAAATCTCAAACAAGGAACAGGTGAAATCAGTACAGACATAACAAACAGAAAAGGAAAAAGGGATCGGTGGCAGCTAGTAGACCGGTGACCAAACGGGCAGGGGAGCCACCTTCGGTGGAAGTCGTGACAACTGCACCTGCTTTAGGATCCATGACATAATTCAAATAACAGTCTTCTCATTGAATGTGCCTGTGGGCATCTTAGTTCACAGTGTCTAACCTTCCCCTTCATATTGCTAGAGATGGCTAGCTAATTAACCCACGCTAGTCAAGCATATCTATCATACAATACTGTACATATATATAGTCAATAGCCCTAAGTCATTTTGGCAGCTAGTGAAAAAGTACCATTCGACCCAGGTAACTAATAAAAAGGTGTGAAGCTAGCAATCACACCTCTGGCTGATGTGGAGACTGTAACAGGTTAATGAAGGTGTAGGGGTGGCAGGGTAGCCTAGTGGTTAGAGCGTTGGGCTAGTAACCGAAAGGTTGCAAGTTCAAATCCCTGAGCTGACAAGGTATAAATCTGTCGTTCTGCCCCTGAACAGGCAGTTAACCCACTGTTCCTAGGCTGTCATTGAAAATAAGAATTTGTTCTTAACTGACTTGCCTAGTAAAATAAAGGTAAAAAAAAGCAGGAGTGTGATACTGCCGAGCTACTGGTTATCTAGTTAGGCTATATCCTAGCACCCATTATTGTTCTCCCCCTAACATTTACTAACTTTTCAATTTCCATACATTTCCCAGGATATTACTGGAGAAAGTGAAGCTGATACCTTATGAATTGTGACCTGGAGTTCCAACCACTCAGGCTGGCAAAGCTGAAATGTTCTCTTTGAATCACAGATTGGATGAATATTAAAAACCCCACACCAGGATGGAAAATATGTGTCACAGTGCTGGCTGTGGAAGAAAGTTCCTTTTGGTCCCTGAATCTCCTAATTTAAATGTAAGTCACAGGGGACTAGAGGCTGGGGCAGGTCCTCCAAGACTGAGGCCCAGGGTAGTGCAGCTGGCCTGAGCTCCATCAGGCCTCTCTGACTGACTGCCGCAGTGGATAGAGAATGCCTGGTGTGCACAGCGCTGTGCAGTCTACCATGAAGTGAACAGAACCAAACAGATGCATTTGTTTTCTCAATTGGAAGAATTTGCTAATGTGCATATATGAGGGTAAATAGTTTGGCTAATTTGTGCCAGGCAGGCAGGCCAGCTGGGGCTTGTGAGGAGAGGAGGACACACTCTGTTCAAAGTATTTCACCCGGTGGACAGTGCTATACGTCACGGTGTGTGTAGGTTTCACAGTGCACTGGCACGACTCGCTCCAGAGGATTGTGGGCTCTCGTCCTCTGTGGCCAACGTGAGTTAGACGTTTAAGCGTGTTAACCCTTGCAAGGCTGCTGGCCCAGATGTAATCTCTAGCCTCGTCCTCAGAGCATGCACAGACCAGCTGGCTGGAGTTTTATGGACATATTCAATCTCTCTCTATCCCAGTCTGCTGTCCCCACATGCTTCTAGATGGCCACCATTGTTCCTGTACCCAAGAAATCAAAGGTAACTGAACTAAATGACTATCGGCCCGTAGCACTCACTTCTGTCATCATGAAGTGCTTTGAGGGGCTAGTTAAGGATAATATCACCTCTACCTTACCTGACACCCTAGACCCACTTCAATTTGCTTAATGCCACAATAGATCCACAGACGATGCAATCGCTATCGCACTGCACACTGCCCTATCCCATCTGGACAAGAGGAAAACCTATGTAAGAATGCTGTTCATTGACTACAGTTCAGTCTTCAACGCCATAGTACCCTCCAAGCTCTTCATTAAACTCGGGGCCCTGGGTCTGAACCACGTTCTGTGCAACTGGGTTCTGGACTTCCTGACGGGCCGCCCCCAGGTGGTGAAAGTAGGAAATGACACCTCCACTACGCTGATCCTCAACACTTGAGCCCCACAAGGGTGCATGCTCAGCCCCCTCCTGTACTCCACGTTCACCCATGACTGCGTGGACATGCACGCCTCCAACTCAAGTCATCAAGTTTGTGGATGACACAACAGTAGTAGGCCTGATTACCAACAATGATGAGACAGCCTACAGGGAGGAGGTGAGGGCCCTGGCAGAGTGGTTCTAGAAAAATAACCTTTCCCTCTTTGTCAACAAAACGAAAGAGCTGATCATAGACTTCAGGAGACAGCAGAGGCAGCATGCCGCCATCCGCATTGATGGGACTGCAGTGGAGAAGGTGAAAATATTAAAATTCCTGCGTACACATCACTGACAA
Source organism: Oncorhynchus gorbuscha (assembly GCF_021184085.1). Classification (NCBI taxonomy): domain Eukaryota; kingdom Metazoa; phylum Chordata; class Actinopteri; order Salmoniformes; family Salmonidae; genus Oncorhynchus; species Oncorhynchus gorbuscha. Next base: position 22,464,254 of record NC_060173.1, on the reverse strand, counting down.
TCTGAAATGGTCCACCCACACAGACAGTGTGGTGAAGAAGGCACATCAGCACTTCTTCAACATCAGGAGGCTGAATAAATTCGGCTTGGCCCCTAAGACCCTCACAATCTTTTACAGATGCACCATTGAGAGCATCCTGTCAGGCTGTATCACAGCCTGGTACGGCAACTTCACCACCTGAAACCGCAGGGTTCTCCAGAGGGTGGTGCGGTCTGCCCAACGCATCACCGGGGGCACACTGCCTGCCCTCCAGGACACCTACAGCACCCAATGTCACAGGAAGGCCAAAAAGATCATCAAGGACATCAACCACCCGAGCCACAGCCTGTTCACCCCGCTATCATCCAGAAGACGTGTTCAGTACAGGTGCATCAAAGCTGGGACAGAGAGACTGAAGAATAGCTTCTATCACAAGGCCATCAGACTTAAATAGCCATCACTAGCCGGCCTTCACCCAGTACCCTGCCCTGAACTTAGTCACTGTCACTAGCCGGATACCACGCAGTTACTCAACCCTGCACCGTAGAGGCTGCTGCCCTATGTACATAGACATGGAATCACTGGTCACTTTAATAATGTTTACATACTGTTTTACTCATTTCATATGTATATACTGTATTCAAGTCATTGCCACTCCGACATTGCTTGTCTTTATATTTATATATTTCTAAATGATATTCTTTTACTTTTAGACTTGTGTGTATTGTTGTTAGATATTACTTCACTGTTGGAGCTCGGAACACAAGCATTTCGCTACAACCTCCATAACATCTGCTAAATGTGTATGTGAGCCAATAACATTTGATTTGATTTGCCTGTCCGTTGCGCGTACCACATTCAACCGGGATCCCTCCTCCTGTCGTCTGGTTATGAGTTGTTTTAGCTAACATTACACTCCTTGACACTCTTGTCATTTGCCAAAGTCATAGCTGGTCATTTCCCACATCTTCGGGCAAATGACACAGAGTACAAGGAGTGGAATGAAATAGATCAACAGAGACAGCAACCAGGCTACTCCGCCTGCAACCTCATTCATAAATGAAGCTGTGGAAATAGATCAACAGAGACAGCAACCAGGCTACTCCGCCTGCAACCTCATTCATAAATGAAGCTGTGGAAATAGATCAACAGAGACAGCAACCAGGCTACTCCGCCTGCAACCTCATTCATAAATGAAGCTGATCAACACAGGAAATAGATCAACAGAGACAGCAACCAGGCTGGAAATAGATCAACAGAGACAGCAACCAGGCTACTCCGCCTGCAACCTCATTCATAAATGAAGCTGTGGAAATAGATCAACAGAGACAGCAACCAGGCTACTCCGCCTGCAACCTCATTCATAAATGAAGCTGTGGAAATAGATCAACAGAGACAGCAACCAGGCTACTCCGCCTGCAACCTCATTCATAAATGAAGCTGTGGAAATAGATCAACAGAGACAGCAACCAGGCTACTCCGCCTGCAACCTCATTCATAAATGAAGCTGTGGAAATAGATCAACAGAGACAGCAACCAGGCTACTCCGCCTGCAACCTCATTCATAAATGAAGCTGTGGAAATAGATCAACAGAGACAGCAACCAGGCTACTCCGCCTGCAACCTCATTCATGTCATGTTTTGTCATTTATTATCTTGTCTTGTCCCTGTGCTTCCCATTCTATTCGTTTCCCTCTGCTGGTCTTATTAGGTTCTTTCCCTCTTTCTATCCCTCTCCCTGTGCCTCTATTGCGAGTTGCTGGACATTTTGTTAATTCCTGATTTCTGTAAAGCGTAGTGCCGTTGATAACCCTCCCTCTCTCACTCTCTCGCTCTCTCTTCTCTCTATCGTTCCGTTCCTGCTCCCAGCTGTTCCTATTCCCCTAATCAATCATTTAGTCTTCCCACACCTGTTCCCGATCCTTTCCCCTGATTAGAGTCCCTATTTCTTCCTTTGTGTTCCGTTCCTGTCCTGTCGGTTCCTTGTCTAGAATTCACCGTGCTGTGTTTGTGTATCGCCCTGTCGTGTCGTGTTTTCCTCAGATGCTGCGTGGTGAGCAGGTGTCTGAGTCTGTCTGGTTCAAGTGCCTTCCCGAGGCAACCTGCTGTTCACCTGCTGTTCAAGATCGAGTCTCCAGTTTGTCCTCGTCATTTCGAGTGAAAGTTGTGTTTTTTGTTTGTATTTACTTTACTGGATTAAAGACTCTGTTTTCGCCAAGTCGCTTTTGGGTCCTCTTTCACCTGCATGACACATTCATAAATGAAGCTGTGGAAATAGATCAACAGAGACAGCAACCAGGCTACTCCGCCTGCAACCTCATTCATAAATGAAGCTGTGGAAATAGATCAACAGAGACAGCAACCAGGCTACTCCGCCTGCAACCTCATTCATAAATGAAGCTGTGGAAATAGATCAACAGAGACAGCAACCAGGCTATTCCGCCTGCAACCTCATTCATAAATGAAGCTGTGGAAATAGATCAACAGAGACAGCAACCAGGCTACTCCGCCTGCAACCTCATTCATAAATGAAGCTGTGGAAATAGATCAACAGAGACAGCAACCAGGCTACTCCGCCTGCAACCTCATTCATAAATGAAGCTGTGGAAATAGATCAACAGAGACAGCAACCAGGCTACTCCGCCTGCAACCTCATTCATAAATGAAGCTGTGGAAATAGATCAACAGAGACAGCAACCAGGCTACTCCGCCTGCAACCTCATTCATAAATGAAGCTGTGGAAATAGATCAACAGAGACAGCAACCAGGCTACTCCGCCTGCAACCTCATTCATAAATGAAGCTGTGGAAATAGATCAACAGAGACAGCAACCAGGCTACTCCGCCTGCAACCTCATTCATAAATGAAGCTGTGGAAATAGATCAACAGAGACAGCAACCAGGCTACTCCGCCTGCAACCTCATTCATAAATGAAGCTGTGGAAATAGATCAACAGAGACAGCAACCAGGCTACTCCGCCTGCAACCTCATTCATAAATGAAGCTGTGGTACAAATAAACAACATTTAATTTGATGGATTTTGGATGCCCTTTTATTTATTTGTTTGATGGCCTATGCGGTACATGAGGCCAACTTTACCATATTATTCTCGAGGCATACTTACACACCCAGTCTCATTACTTTGTGTGAATGATCTTTCAAATTTAAATGTGAAATAATTAAAATACAAAATAATTTGTTTAGCTTCTTTCCATTCTGTGGCTGCGTGAAATAGCAAACAACATCAATTCAGTAATTACATGTGTTTGCTCCCTGATGAAACAGTCACATCCATTACTGTAGTAATCCTTAAGGCGTCAGCTAGGCTAACCGAACAAGTGTGCTTGCATACTCCCTTAAAAGACATTTGCTTGGGTGTCAAAAATCCCATTCTGATATTCCGCTTTCAACCAGTAACAAAGAAGTCTCTGTGGACTGAGCACGCTTGTTGGTTCCTTATGTCCCTCAGTGTGGCTTGTGGAGCTTTACAAATACATATAAAGTGTTCCAAAAGTTTTAGGCTAACCAGCAAAACGAAACCCAGTGGTAGCAAATCTTATTCCACTGTAGATGGTTGATAAATAATTGAATATGACTAATAGCGTTGTGTGACAGCAGAAGAAATATATTGCTGTGTGTCAAATTGCAGCCGTTTGGTGCCTGAGGCATAAATTGTTTGGAAAAATAATCACTCCTGTATTGAATCCTGGTTAATAATTAAAAGGGTTAGCATTAGAAAATGGATGCATCCACCTCCAGTAGTGTGTTGTTCTTTATATGTGGAGGCGGAGGGCACGCCCATAGCCCTTAGAGATGACTACCGACTGAAATGGGTTCAGAAAGAAGGCTGTTTAATTAATAGGAGCGTTTTTTTGTGTGGAAATATATTTCTCATTGTTACATGTGAAGAGAAACACACTTCGACTGAGGGAAAACCCAGTGCAAATTGGGATCGTGACTTTTCTCTGCGACTCCTTCGAAACCCACTGGTCCTTGAAGCCTAATCCCTCTGTTTTATGAACATAGACCATTTCCATTTTTCAACCGTCTGCCTTGGTTATTAGCTTATATTGAGTGCACAAGCAGAATAGCACCGTTGAGCATTAAATAATTATTCATCCCCACACAACCTGCTTTAGTCAGATGACAGGAATTGGGGAGAAAAGAAAAGACAAATCATGAATTGAAAAATCTTTCAAAGATGTGCATATGAGTGCAGGCCTTTACTGTGTCTTTGTGTACATGTACGTACAATGGAATGGCTCAGGAGTTTGGAGCATGTCAGGGTAGAGGGAACTAAATGCACTCACGATCTGGTTGGTGTAGTTACTGATTTATTTAGCCTTCATAACCCTCATAGCATGGCTATGAGCTATGGAGCAGCAGAGGGTCAGAGTTTCACAGAGGTGATGAGAGTAGTACCAACAGACCGTGCTCCTTCCTTCCTTCCTTCCTTCTCTCTCTTTCTCTCTCTCTCCTGCTCGCTCGCACGCAAACACACACACACACACACACACACACTTACCATGTGATGGCTCTGAAGTGGTCTTACTGGCCTGAGGTAGCTACTGCAATCAGAGAGGAGACACCAGACATAGAGCAGACATGTTCAGGCTGGTCATCAATGTGTGAGCGGGGCTAGTGGGGGGAACATAGAGCACAGCGTCCCTCCCTGGGAGGGTGATATAGCAGCGTCTGCCTCCCAAAGAACATAACTCCCATTATGGCACCAAGCCTCAGCTACATGAACATGCGGAGAATGAAAGAACCGACAAACCACAGTTACAGGTAGTCTTTCATTAACAGTGTTTCGGTGAAATCTATCATGAAAACAGATGGCTCTCGTTTAAACAAATACATTTTTGGGGGGTTCATCATTAGTTCAAGCTGAGAGGAATTGCATGCCTTTTTAAGTACTGTTTGGTTCTCAGCATGCATTATAGTCATGTTGCAATGTACACAATGACTTCAAACAGCCTTTATCTGCCATCTATGCATGCATATCGTCCAGGGGAAAGTGCTCGGTGAAGCGGGTTTGCACTGTTGAGACGCGCAGCATCGCTTTCTGGTTTTTCACGTTCACTTTTTAAACTCTTATCTTGAGGAGAAGGGTGGATGAGGGTAGAGGGAGGGGGATAGGGGGGTTTAGGGGTATAGAAGTTATTCTGTTATAGGCTGAGCATCCCAGAGCAGCCCTCCCCTTTTCTCTCGCTCTCTCCTCATCAGTCTCTCACTTCACTTATCAGTACTGGGCCAATCCAGGCAGAGAGAGGTCCTATGTATATTTAGAGAGTACCTACGCCATCGAGCCGCCGCCGCTGCCAACCCTCCTATCCCCGCTTGCACATGTATACAAATGACTCCCTGTCAACTTCGGGCATTAGTATTTTCAACTCATCCCTGAGCTGACACTGTTCCTAGGCTGTCATTGAAAATAAGAGTTTGTTCTTAATTGACTTTCTAACTAACGTAGCCCATGTGTAAATATATATATATCTTAAGTGGATCTCTCTTTTCTTTATTCTACATGTTGTCTATATTCATATCATCAAGAAGAGGGTGTGCAAGAAGAGGGTGTATATTTAGAAGTGGCTGTTATTGCCACGGCAACAGGGGCGTTTCTAACTGTTGTTCCTAAAGTTGGCCTTAACACTGACAGCAGCCCTTGAATGGTGGTCCTGGTTGAACTGCCGCTGGGTGTGTGTTGTTGTTTAAGCACCACTGTCACATCTCTGCTATTGTTTGCCCAGGTGGGGCTTGTTCTTCTCTTTGCGGACCTTGTGGTCCAACAGAAGCACTCGGTTTCACAAAGAACCACAAGTTGCCTTTTATCTCCAGCCTGTATCTGTATTGATTTTCAGAGTGCCATGGTAATGGAGATTGCCCTCAACAAGTGTATTGTTGCTTGACACTGTTGTGCTTATTTCTAATAGTTTATTGTTGTTCTTTAAAAAAGGAAAATCTTATGGTGCAAACTGCAAACACAAGACACTGTTGACCTCGGGGCCACTCCACTCCACCCCACCCTAACCTGACCCAACATTCCCCCATCATTCCTGCCAAGCCCTTGATATAGAGTTCTGGAGGAGAGGGCCTTACAAAAGCACCCAACTTCCCAACTGTCCCTCCTCAGTCAGTCAGCTTGTCTCCATGGTTATGTGCATGCTTGTGTGGCGGACACAAAGAGATGGCTCTGGCTGAGTGAAGCAGGGTGTATTTGTGTGTATGTGTGTGTGTGTGTATTTGCGTGTGTGTGTATTTAAGTGTGTGAGTGTATTTGTGTGTGTGTGTATTTGTGTGTGTGTGTTAGGTGAACAGACTGACAGGGCCTGTGGAGATTACAAATGTTATTAGTGTGCCATCCACCCTCCCCCCACCGTACCTACATGCCCTTACTCTCTCCCCTCACTATACCTACATGCCCTTTCTCCCTCCCCCCACCGTACCTGCATGCCCTTACTTTCTCCCCCCACCGTACCTACATGCCCTTCCTCCCTCCCCCCACCGTACCTACATGCCCTTCCTCCCTCGCCCCACCGTACCTACATGCCCTTACTTTCTCCCCCACCGTACCTACATGCCCTTCCTCCCTCCCCCCACCGTACCTACATGCCCTTCCTCCCTCCCCCACCGTACCTACATGCCCTTACTTTCTCCCCCACCGTACCTACATGCCCTTACTTTCTCCCCCACCGTACCTACATGCCCTTACTTTCTCCCCCCACCGTACCTACGTGCCCTTCCTCTCTCCCTCCACCGTACCTACATGCCCTTCCTCCCTCCCCCCACCGTACCTACATGCCCTTACTCTCTCCCCCACCGTACCTACATGCCCTTACTCTCTCCCTCCACCGTACCTACATGCCCTTACTCTCTCCCCCACCGTACCTACATGCCCTTACTCTCTCCCCCACCGTACCTACATGCCCTTACTCTCTCCCCCCACCGTACCTACATGCCCTTACTCTCTCCCTCCACCGTACCTACATGCTCTTCCTCCCTCCCCCCACCGTACCTACATGCCCTTACTCTCTCCCCCACCGTACCTACATGCCCTTCCTCCCTCCCCCCACCGTACCTACATGCCCTTCCTCCCTCCCCCCACCGTACCTACATGCCCTTACTTTCTCCCCCACCGTACCTACATGCCCTTACTTTCTCCCCCACCGTACCTACATGCCCTTACTCCCTCCCCCCACCCCGTACCTACATGCCCTTACTTTCTCCCCCACCGTACCTACATGCCCTTCCTCCCTCCCCCCACCGTACCTACATGCCCTTACTTTCTCCCCCACCGTACCTGCATGCCCTTCCTCCCTCCCCCCACCGTACCTACATGCCCTTCCTCCCTCCCCCCACCGTACCTACATGCCCTTCCTCCCTCCCCCCACCGTACCTACATGCCCTTACTTTCTCCCCCACCGTACCTACATGCCCTTACTCTCTCCCCCACCGTACCTACATGCCCTTACTCTCTCCCCCACCGTACCTACATGCCCCTCCTCTCTCCCCCACCGTACCTACATGCCCTTACTCTCTCCCCCCACCGTACCTACATGCCCTTACTCTCTCCCCCACCGTACCTACATGCCATTCCTCTCTCCCTCCACCGTACCTACATGCCCTTACTCTCTCCCCCACCGTACCTACATGCCCTTCCTCTCTCCCCCACCGTACCTACATGCCCTTACTTTCTCCCCCACCGTACCTACATGCCCTTACTCTCTCCCCCCACCGTACCTACATGCCCTTACTTTCTCCCCCACCGTACCTACATGCCCTTACTCTCTCCCCCACCGTACCTACATGCCCTTACTTTCTCCCCCACCGTACCTACATGCCCTTACTCTCTCCCCCACCGTACCTACATGCCCTTACTCTCTCCCCCACCGTACCTACATGCCCTTACTCTCTCCCCCCACCGTACCTACATGCCCCTAAACTCCCCCCACCGTACCTACATGCCCTTACTTTCTCCCCCACTGTACCTACATGCCCTTACTCTCTCCCCCACCGTACCTACATGCCCTTACTCTCTCCCCCCACCGTATCTACATGCCCTTCCACCCTCCCCCCACCGTACCTACAAGTGCTGTACAGAAACCCAGCCTAAAACCCCAAACAGCAAGCAATGCAGGTGTTGAAGCACGTTGGCTAGGAAAAACTCCCTAGAAAGGCCAAAACCTAGGAAGAAACCTAGAGAGGAACCAGGCTATGAGGGGTGGCCAGTCCTCTTCTGGCTGTGCCAGGTGGAGATTATAACAGAACATGGCCAAGATGTTCAAATGTTCATAAATGACCATCATGGTCAAATAATAGGTCTGGGACAGGTATCACTTCCGGTGAACAGGTCAGGATTCCATAGCCGCAGGCTGAACAGCTACATAAATTATAGCTGGCTGTAAGATCTAAGAGCATGGAGTTATTGCCCAATAAGATACATAAAGGCCTTCAGATGTGTGAGCTGGGGAGGAAAGTTTTACGCAGTATGCACTCTGGGCACAAAGTTACTAGTAAGTGTAAAGCGTCTGTCTGTAGCAGTTCTAAGTAAATATACAGCAGAATTATACTCAGCATAAACAGGACAGTTGACAGGTGGTTAACTGGTGGTATTCTAGAAGGCCTGGAACATTGTAGATACCACAGTGTATCAGACAGACTTTAGTCCTTTATCTCAATTTACCACAGTCATGATGATGATGCTTATTATTTCAACCTCTGACTGCAGTCAGTGCATTACCTTCCCTTTTCTCCCTCTCTAATTTGAATGAGCTATTCATACTGTGGCAGAAAATATATCATAAATTCAGCACCTTTTCTTCAGGAATGTTGTTGACGGCCTCCGTTAAATGGGCCCCTCTCTGTCTCTTTGTTTGTTTGTTTGTTTGTTCTGCCTTTCCACTGGCAGGAAAGGGGGATGACTAAGTGCTGGGAATTTCAAATGAGTGTTGGGAGTGCTTCAGTGCAGTCAGCTCTGCAGTGTGATAGCAACGCTACCTGTCGGTCTATGACAAAGTCTCTCTTTCTTTTTACCCTGGTCCTGCTTTTCTCTGCCCGGGTTGATTTATGAAAGGGCGGCCATTTCGTAAGGAGCTAATTGTATGAAGCTCAGTGTTGATGGATGAAGCATGTGAGGAAGAGGACACCAAGTTGTATCTCCCCTTGGCTGCCTTGGCTGCCTGTTTAGAAACTGAAAGAAAGAACGGTCTAGAAACATGGCAAAGGACGCTCGAGCCTCGACCAAGATAAATAATCAGCCATGTTGAATGTTGAATGTTGAGACTAAGTACGTTAGATTGTGATGCTTCCCCCGAGACAGTGAGTTGCTAGGTTTATTTTCACATGATCTGGCATCTATTGAGAACAATAGACAATAAAGATTTACAGTTCAATCTGCCTTCGCCCTCCCTCCAAGTCCTCACAGGAAAGGACGACCCCAGCCACCACCACCACCCCACTGTACCCCTCCCTGTGCCCCCCTGTCCCCCACTTTAGCTGGGATTGAAGCCTTCTTAATTTCCCTTCTGTGGTTTCTCCAGAGGACAGGGAAACACTGAAAGAACTATGAGGGAAATGTAAAACTCTCAAGCCTCCTTCACATTACCCAAAAGCACTCCGTTATGTTGTGCCGGATGTCATGCATTTCAATGGGGACAAACGCTTTGCGGTTGAAGGATTCGTTGCGAGATGGACTCTGCATACTTTGAAATGTTTCAAACTTTACGTCGTCATCAGTCCAGCCAGAGTCTGTTGAAGAACAGGGAATTACCGAACCACAGAGAAGATGAAAATATGTTTTTTTCTTCAAAGGCTTTATGGGATCGTCAGCAGCTTGTAAACAATGACCCAGTCCTATAAGTGAGTACTACATGAATAGTAATGTTAAATAATGGACATTGGCTGTTAAGCCAATTATATTATATGACTGTTGCCTCCCATTTAAATTATTGTGATGTTTTTTTAATAATAATGATTATTTGGAGGTTGCTAGCTACGGTGGTATCTTCAACCTAGCCTAGCTTTAGCTAGCTAGCTGTTCTTTAGTGTAAGCTAGCTTCTTGCTATAAAGTTTGAGAAACATGTTGTGGAAGAAGTAACTAAACAAACATGTTTTATTCTCACCTGAAACAATACTCACCTGAAACAATATATTTATCCTATATTGTTCCGAGAGACAGGCTCTCCTTCATCTTATGTTACAAACACTACACTTATCCTTTCAGTAGTGGGACAAGACTCCGTGAAGATTACATGCGGCATAATGAAATACGTCACAATGTAAACGGGGCATCAGGGTGGCACAACTCTAATTGCGTTGAGGTACATTTTCTGATTATAGTTAAGTGGTTCCAAAATGGCCTCTTGCCTATATCTGCATTGACCCCATCCACTTGCTCCCCTCCTTCCCCTTCTCCCCTCGCTCTCCCGGGTCAATAGCAGGCCTGTTGAGATGCCTTTCCAGTGAAAAAAGAGGGTAGAGGTGAAGAGAAGCAGTCCTACTACTGCTCCTCTTCATCAGAGGGTGCTAGATGGACCCCAGGAAGAGCTAGGGCTTCTCAACAAGTGGTGAAACCTGGCACATCCTCGCTGTCTACAGTCTAGTCTACAGCAGTGACTGAGCAGGCTAGGCATCCGGGTGTGGGGGGAATACATCAGTATGCTGGGGCTATCCTCCCCTCCCCTGACTCTCTGCATCCAGTATTAAGGAATTTAGAGGTAGTTTTGCCAGCCAATGGTAACTAGCTTAGCACAAAGACTGGAAGCAAGCAGACTTTCAGTCTTCAGGTACTAGTGCTAGTGCTATTAGCTAGTGCTAATGCTAGTTAGCATTGGCTGGCGAAACTAACTATAACTTCCTTCATACTGGATGCAGAGACATAAAAACTGTATCCACAAGTTCATCTGACTATTGGGAAGTAGATAATCTACATTCATTGCCAAAAGCCTGAACTATGCCTTTAAACATGAACTTTGGCTTTATCCTTCTCACCCCCCCCCCTTTAAGATTTAGATGCACTATTGTAAAGTGACTGTTCTACTGGATGTCATAAGGTGAATGCACCAATTTGTATTTGTAAGTCGCTCTGGATAAGAGTGTCTGCTAAATGACTTAAATGTTAAATGTAAATGTAATCCAAGGCCGGGTATTTCTATTTTCACATTCCAGAGACAGACACACAGAGACAGACACACAGAGACAGACTCACAGAGACAGACACATAGAGACAGACACACAGAGACAGACTCACAGAGACAGACTCACAGAGACAGACACACAGAGACAGACTCACAGAGACAGACACATAGAGACAGACTCACAGAGACAGACACACAGAGACAGACACAGAGACAGACACACAGAGACAGACTCACAGAGACAGACACACAGAGACAGACACACAGAGACAGACACACAGAGACAGACACACAGAGACAGACACACAGAGACAGACTCACAGAGACAGACTCACAGAGACAGACTCAAAGAGACAGACACACAGAGACAGACACACAGAGACAGACACACAGAGACAGATTCACAGAGACAGACTCACAGAGACAGACTCACAGAGACAGACACACAGAGACAGACACACAGAGACAGACACACAGAGACAGACTCACAGAGACAGACTCACAGAGACAGACACACAGAGACAGACTCACAGAGACAGACAGACAGAGACAGACTCACAGAGACAGACACACAGAGACAGACACACAGAGACAGACACACAGAGACAGACTCACAGAGACAGACACACAGAGACAGACACAGAGACAGACTCACAGAGACAGACTCAAAGAGACAGACACACAGAGACAGACTCACAGAGACAGACACACAGAGACAGACACATAGAGACAGACTCACAGAGACAGACACACAGAGACAGACACACAGAGACAGACTCACAGAGACAGACACACAGAGACAGACACACAGAGACAGACACACAGAGACAGACTCACAGAGACAGACTCACAGAGACAGACTCAAAGAGACAGACACACAGAGACAGACACACAGAGACAGACACACAGAGACAGACACACAGAGACAGACTCACAGAGACAGATTCACAGAGACAGACTCACAGAGACAGACACACAGAGACAGACACACAGAGACAGACTCACAGAGACAGACTCACAGAGACAGACACACAGAGACAGACTCACAGAGACAGACAGACAGAGACAGACTCACAGAGACAGACACACAGAGACAGACACACAGAGACAGACTCACAGAGACAGACACACAGAGACGAGTCATTTCCTTGTCAGTGTTTTCTCAGAAGAAGCTTCCTGCCACAGCTCTGGGTCCTTATGTAACCCTCACAGGATGATGTAATTCTAGTTCTCAACATTGGTGTCAGAAATACTGTGCAATGTCCAGTTAGAATATGGACTTCCTAATGTCAATAGCTGTCAAGTTGTTGGTGAGATTTATGTAATTACTCATGTCATTACTAGCATCTTGAAAGAAAAAGCAGACGCTGTAGAGTAGCCTAGTTCACTTTGATGTTGAAATGAAATCCTTTAGTTCTATCATTAATGTTAGATAACATATAGGCTAGCCTAGTGATCTGCGTTAGGGGAACATTTAAATAACGTTTCAAAAAATAACAAGCTCCATTACCTCCAAACATGGAGAATGAATTGGGGTAAAACTCCCTTTTTCTTATGAGAGCTCACAATTACCGCATAGCAATTAAAGAGTGAACATTTTATGATCCTCTTGCGTCGCTGGTACAGGGAGCTTTAGTGTGTGTCTGAAGAATGAAAACCGACTTGAGCGTTTTGGAGATTTTAATCTGGGTGATGGACACATGAGTTTGCAGGCTTGGATTGACCTTTCCCCCCTTCATCATAGTCTGTTATTGGAGGGGGAGAACGTAGAATAGGCTGGACTGCCACTTGCAGCACTCACACACTCTCTCCCTGCCCCAATGCCTTATTTGTGTAATGTGACTGACTTACCACACACCCCCCTACCCTTTTGAGCTCAAATAGTAACGTGTAAAGCACACAGCACGGCATGTCTCTCAGCTGGAGCTGAATTCAACCTGTTTGTGTGTGAGTCAGTTTGCGTGTGTGAGAGTCAGTTTGTGTGTGTGTGAGAGAGTCAGTTTGTGTGTGTGTGTGAGTCAGTTGTGTGTGTGTGTTTGTGAGTCAGTTTGTGTGTGTGTGTGTGTGTGTGTGTGTGTGTGTGTGTGTGTGTGTGTGTGTGTGTGTGTGTGTGTGTGTGTGTGTGTGTGTGTGTGTGTGTGTGTGTGTGTGTGTGTGTGTGTGTGTGTGTGTGTGTGAGTCAGTTTGTGTGTGTGTGTGAGTCAGTTTGTGTGTGTGTGTGAGTCAGTTTGTGTGTGTCTGTGAGTCAGTTTGTGTGTGTGTGTGAGTCAGTTTGTGTGTGTGTGTGAGTCAGTTTGTGTGTGTGTGTGAGTCAGTTTGTGTGTGTGTGTGAGTCAGTTTGTGTGTGTGTGTGAGTCAGTTTGTGTGTGTGTGTGAGTCAGTTTGTGTATGTGTGTGAGTCAGTTTGTGTGTGTGTGTGAGTCAGTTTGTGTGTGTCTGTGAGTCAGTTTGTGTGTGTGTGTGAGTCAGTTTGTGTGTGTGTGAGAGTCAGTTTGTGTGTGTGTGAGAGAGTCAGTTTGTGTGTGTTTGTGAGTCAGTTTGTGTGTGTGTGTGAGTCAGTTTGTGTGTGTGTGTGTGTGTGAGTCAGTTTGTGTGTGTGTGTGAGTCAGTTTGTGTGTGTGTGTGAGTCAGTTTGTGTGTGTGTGTGTGTGTGTGTGAGTCAGTTTGTGTGTGTGTGTGAGTCAGTTTGTGTGTGTGTGTGTGTGTCAGTTTGTGTGTGTGTGTGAGTCAGTTTGTGTGTGTCTGTGAGTCAGTTTGTGTGTGTGTGTGAGTCAGTTTGTGTGTGTGTGTGAGTCAGTTTGTGTGTGTGTGAGAGAGTCAGTTTGTGTGTGTTTGTGAGTCAGTTTGTGTGTATGTGTGAGTTCAGTTTGTGTGTGTGTGTGAGTCAGTTTGTGTGTGTGTGTGAGTCAGTTTGTGTGTGTGTGTGTGAGTCAGTTTGTGTGTGTGTGTGTGAGTCAGTTTGTGTGCTTTTACTGTTTGCATCCTTGTATGCACATCTTTTTGTGCACACACACACACACACACCACACACACACACACACACACACACACACACACACACACACACACACACACACACACACACACACACACACACACACACACACACACACACACACACACACACACACACACACACACCCTACATTACTCATCTCATATGTATATGTGTATACTGTACTGCATCTTTATGTAATACATGTACCACTTTAAACTATGCCACTTTGTTTACATACCCTACATTACTCACTCACGCTGCCAAGCTTACCCTAGTAAAACTGACTATCCTACCGATCCTCGACTTCAGCGATGTCATCTACAAAATGGCTTCCAACACTCTACTCAGCAAACTGGATGCAGTCTATCACAGTGCCATCCGTTTTGTCACTAAAGCACCTTATACCACCCACCACTGCGACTTGTATGCTCTAGTCGGCTGGCCCTCACTACATATTCGTCACCAGACCCACTGGCTCCAGGTCATCTACAAGTCCATGCTAGGTAAAGCTCCGCCTTATCTCAGTTCACTGGTCACGATGGCAACACCCATCCGTAGCACGCGCTCCAGCAGGTGTATCTCACTGATCATCCCTAAAGCCAACACATCATTTGGCCGCCTTTCGTTCCAGTACTCTGCTTGTCATGCAGGTGAATGAGGACCCAAAAGCGACTTGGCGAAAACAGAGTCTTTAATCCAGTAAAGTAATTCTACAAACATAAGACATAATTCCACTCGTAATGACGAGAACAGACTGGAGACTCGATCAAGAACTGCAGGTTGCCTCGGGAAGGCACTTGAACCTAGCAGACTCAGACACCTGCTCTCCACGCAGCATCTGAGGGAAACACGACACGACAGGGCGATACATAGACACAGCACGGTGAACAATAGACAAGGATCCGACAGGACAGGAACGGAAAACAAGGGAAGAAATAGGGACTCTAATCAGGGGAAAAGATAAGGAACAGGTGTGGGAAGACTAAATGATTGATTAGGGGAATAGGAACAGCTGGGAGCAGGAACGGAACGATAGAGAGAAGAGAGAGAGGAACTGAGAGAGAAAAAGAGGAGAACGAACCTAAAAAGACCAGCAGGGGGAAAACGAAGAGGGAAAAGCAAAATGACAAGACAAAATAAGACAAAACATGACACTGCTGCCTGTGACTGGAACGAATTGCAAAAATCGCTGAAGTTGGAGACTTTTATCTCCCTCACCAACTTCAAACATCAGCTATCCGAGCAGCTAACCGATCGCTGCAGCTGTACATAGTCTATAGGAAAATAGCCCACCCATTTTCACCTACCTCATTCCCATACTGCTTTTATACTGTTTTTATTTATTTATTTTTCTGCTCTTTTGCACACCAATATCTCTACCTGTACATGACCATCTGATCATTTATCACTCCAGTGTTAATCTGCAAAATTGTGTTATTCGCCTACCTCCTCATGCCTTTTGCACACATTGTATATAGACTGCCCATTTTTTTCTACTGTGTTATTGACTTGTTAATTGTTTATTCCATGTGTAACTCTGTGTTGTCTGTTCACACTGCTATGCTTTATCTTGGCCAGGTCGCAGTTGCAAATGAGAACTTGTTCTCAACTACCTGGTTAAATAAAGGTGAAATAAAAAAATAAAAAAATAAAAATATACTGTACTCGATACCATCTACTGCATCTTGCCTATGCCATTCTGTACCATCACTCATTCATGTATATTTATGTACATATTCTTTATCCCTTTACACTTGTGTGTATAAGGTAGTAGTTGTGGAATTGTTAGGTTAGATTACTGCATTGTCGGAACTAGAAGCACAAGCATTTCGCTACACTCGCATTAACATCTGCTAACCATGTGTATGTGACAAATACATTTGATTTGATTTGAACACATTTGTTTTGATTTGACACACACACAGCTGTACTGAATGATTAGATATTTGGGGCCTGGGCAGTGGATCATGTGAGTTCAGTCATCCAGGCTTGGGCAGGCAGACAGACAGACAGACAGACAGACAGACAGACAGACAGACAGACAGACAGACAGACAGACAGACAGACAGACAGACAGACAGACAGACAGACAGACAGACAGACAGACAGACAGACAGACAGACAGACAGACAGACAGACAGACAGACAGACAGACAGACAGACAGACAGACAGACAGAGGGGGGCATGGCATGACTGCACAGCAGGTGGGCTTTCTCAGTGAGCATTTAGGATAGACAGACTGGCTGTCTGTGTCTGTCTGGGCCTCTATCTGTCTGTTTCTGTCTGGGCCTCTTTCTGTCTGTGCCTGTCTGGGTCTCAATCTGTCTGTGTCGGTCCATGCATCTATCTGTCTGTGCCTGTTTGGTCCTCTGTCTGTGTCTGTCTGGACCTCTATCTGTCTGGTCCTTTATCTGTCTGTGTCTGTTTGGGCATCTATCTGTCTGTGCCTGTCTGGTCCTCTATCTGTCTGTGTCTGTTTGGGCATCAATCTGTCTGTGCCTGTCTGGTCCTCTATCTGTCTGTGTCTGTCTGGGCCTCTATCTGTCTGTGTCTGTCTGGGCCTCTATCTGTCTGTGTCTGTTTGGGCCTCTATCTGTCTGTGTCTGTCTGGGCCCTTCCGGGAGGGGAGTGACAGACAGGGTCCCCCTCCCTCGGAGCCCAGTGCCCAACTTCGACTCTCTGGAGGCGAGATCCGAGGACGTCCAGGGCTGTTTTGTTAGCCAAAACCTGGCTCCTGTCTGTTTAACCACTGCAGCATTATCCTCTCCTGTGTTTCTGCACACGTTAATGGTTAAATAAAGGTGAAAAAAATGAAAAAATGAAACACCGGTGGAGTTAACCCTTGAATGCCTAGCTGTATTGGAAAACAGCCCCCCACCCGCTGCACAGGCTGTCTGTGTTCACATTCCCTGCATGCCTGACAGTCTGCTGATGCTCAGTGGTTAATGGAGAATTAACTGGGTTGGTACAGTATGGCTCATGCTGTAGATAGGAGTGCCCTTTCTACTCAGCCTTATGCTAATGTAGGGAACATGGTAATGATGGGTGTGTGTGCATTCTGCTGCCTTATTTCCACTCTGATGGAATGAGAAACACCTCCACCACCCTTGCCCCTCTCTGCTATGCGGAGCTGTTGCTGTTGTTTTCCCTCCCTGGTTGTGGGAATGGAAGACATGAGGCGTGCAACAAAGTGTTGGTTTTTTGGTTTTATTTTCTGAGTAATTAGAACATCCCTCAATGTTATTCTCCAAGAATAAAATATTCTAAACAAATGTTTAATTTGCCTCGATCCGCTCAAAGGAAGTCCTTTTGTTATTGCCATGGCATTTAACTGGGAAGCTGGGGCTCAGGCATTTCCTGTGATTGTTGTCATTTGCATAGAGCAAATCAGGGAGTCTCATCCAGCAGCGCCCCCCCACCTCCCCTCACCACAACGCATTTATGAGCCACCATCTTACAATCATCATCAGCTAGGTTAATGCCTAAAGGCTCTCCCTGGGCCGACTGAAGGGCGAGGGGGTGAGAGAGAAGGGAGTTAGAGTGGGTGTCATGCAGGTGAAAGAGGACCCAAAAGCGACTTAACAGAAACAGAGTTTATTAAAGTCCAAAACGGAATAACAGAAATCCTCTAGACTTGTAGAGGGGAAACAACTGGAGAAGCGGCCACAGACTGCAGGTCGCTTCGGGTAGGCGCAGGCCGTAGTCGACTGAGACACCTGCTCACACGCAGCATCTGATGAAGGCACAAAACACGACAGGACAGGGTGATACACAATCACGGCAAAAACACGACAGGACAGGGCGAAACGCAATCACAGCATGGTGAATACAATACAAGGAACCGACGGGACAGGAACGGATCACAAAGGAATAAATAGGGACTCTAATCAGGGGAAAGGATCGGGAACAGGTGTGGGAAGACTAAATGATGATTAGGGGAATAGGAACAGCTGGGAGCAGGAACGGAACGATAGAGAGAAGAGAGAGCGAGAGAGTGAGAGAGGGAGGGGAGAGAGAGGGATAGAAGGAGGGAAAGAACCAAATAAGACCAGCAGAGGGAAACGAATAGCATGGGGAGCACAGGGACAAGACATGATAATAAATGACAAACATGACAGTACCCCCACTCACCGAGCGCCTCCTGGCGCACTCGAGGAGGAATCCTGGCGGCAACGGAGGAAATCATCGATGAGTGAACATTTTATGATCCTCTTGCGTCGCTGGTACGGTCCAGCACGTCCCGAGACGGAACCCAACTCCTCTCCTCAGGACCGTAACCCTCCCAATCCACTAGGTATTGGTGACCCCGTCCCCGAGAACGCATGTCCATGATCTTATGCACCTTGTAAATAGGTGCGCTCTCGACAAGGACGGGAGGGGGAGGGAAGACGAACGGGGTGCGAAGAAAGGGCTTAACACAGGAGACATGGAAGACAGGATGGACGCGACGAAGATGTCGCGGAAGAAGCAGTCGCACAGCGACAGGATTGACGACCTGGGAGACACGGAACGGACCAATGAACCGCGGAGTCAACTTACGAGAAGCTGTCGTAAGAGGAAGGTTGCGAGTGGAAAGCCACACTCTCTGGCCGCAACAATACCTTGGACTCTTAATCCTGCGTTTATTGGCGGCTCTCACCGTCTGTGCCCTGTAACGGCAAAGTGCAGACCTCACCCTCCTCCAGGTGCGCTCACAACGTTGGACAAACGCTTGAGCGGAGGGAACGCTGGACTCGGCAAGCTGGGATGAGAACAGAGGAGGCTGGTAACCCAGACTACTCTGAAACGGAGATAACCCGGTAGCAGACGAAGGAAGCGAATTGTGAGCGTATTCTGCCCAGGGGAGCTGCTCTGCCCAAGACGCAGGGTTTCTGAAAGAAAGGCTGCGTAGTATGCGACCAATCGTCTGATTGGCCCTCTCTGCTTGACCGTTAGACTGGGGATGAAACCCGGAAGAGAGACTGACGGACGCACCAATCAAACGACAGAACTCCCTCCAAAACTGTGACGTGAATTGCGGGCCTCTGTCTGAAACGGCGTCTAACGGGAGGCCATGAATTCTGAATACATTCTCAATAATGATTTGTGCCGTCTCCTTAGCGGAAGGAAGTTTAGCGAGAGGAATGAAATGTGCCGCCTTAGAGAACCTATCGACAACCGTCAGAATCACAGTCTTCCCCGCAGACAAAGGCAGACCGGTAATGAAGTCTAAGGCAATGTGAGACCATGGTCGAGAAGGAATGGGGAGCGGTCTGAGACGACCGGCAGGAGGAGAGTTACCCGACTTAGTCTGCGCGCAGTCCGAACAAGCAGCCACGAAACGGCGCGTGTCACGCTCCTGAGTCGGCCACCAAAAGCGCTGGCGAATAGACGCAAGAGTGCCTCGAACACCGGGATGACCAGCTAACTTGGCAGAGTGAGCCCACTGAAGAACAGCCAGACGAGTGGAAACAGGAACGAAAAGGAGGTTACTAGGACAAGCGCGCGGCGACGCAGTGTGCGTGAGTGCTTGCTTAACCTGTCTTTCAATTCCCCAGACTGTTAACCCGACAACACGCCCATAAGGAAGAATCCCCTCGGGATCAGTAGAAGCCACAGAAGAACTAAACAGACGGGATAAGGCATCAGGCTTGGTGTTCTTGCTACCCGGACGGTAAGAAATCACAAACTCGAAACGAGCGAAAAACAACGCCCAACGAGCTTGACGGGCATTAAGTCGTTTGGCAGAACGGATGTACTCAAGGTTCTTATGGTCTGTCCAAACGACAAAAGGAACGGTCGCCCCCTCCAACCACTGTCGCCATTCGCCTAGGGCTAAGCGGATGGCGAGCAGTTCACGGTTACCCACATCATAGTTGCGCTCAGATGGCGACAGGCGATGAGAAAAATAAGCGCAAGGATGAACCTTATCGTCAGACTGGAAGCGCTGGGATAGGATGGCTCCCACGCCTACCTCTGAAGCGTCAACCTCGACAATGAATTGTCTAGTGACGTCAGGAGTAACGAGGATAGGAGCGGACGTAAAACGTTCTTTTAGAAGATCAAAAGCTCCCTGGGCGGAACCGGACCACTTAAAACACGTCTTGACAGAAGTAAGAGCTGTGAGAGGGGCAGCAACTTGACCGAAATTACGAATGAAACGCCGATAGAAATTAGCGAAACCTAAAAAGCGCTGCAACTCGACACGTGACCTTGGAACGGGCCAATCACTGACAGCTTGGACGCGGAATCCATCTGAATGCCTTCAGCGGAAATAACGGAACCGAGAAAAGTAACGGAGGAGACATGAAAAGAGCACTTCTCAGCCTTTACGTAGAGACAATTCTCTAAAAGGCGCTGTAGAACACGTCGAACGTGCTGAACATGAATCTCGAGTGACGGAGAAAAAATCAGGATATCGTCAAGATAGACAAAAACAAAAATGTTCAGCATGTCTCTCAGAACATCATTAACTAATGCCTGAAAAACAGCTGGCGCATTGGCGAGACCGAACGGCAGAACCCGGTACTCAAAATGCCCTAACGGAGTGTTAAACGCCGTTTTCCACTCGTCCCCCTCTCTGATGCGCACGAGATGGTAAGCGTTACGAAGGTCCAACTTAGTAAAGCACCTGGCTCCCTGCAGAATCTCGAAGGCTGATGACATAAGGGGAAGCGGATAACGATTCTTAACCGTTATGTCATTCAGCCCTCGATAATCACGCAGGGGCGCAGAGTACCGTCCTTCTTTTTAACAAAAAGAACCCCGCCCCGGCCGGAGAAGAAGAAGGCACTATGGTACCGGCGTCAAGAGACACAGACAAATAATCCTCGAGAGCCTTACGTTCGGGAGCCGACAGTGAGTATAGTCTACCTCGAGGAGGAGTGGTCCCCGGAAGGAGATCAATACTACAATCATACGACCGGTGAGGAGGAAGGGAGTTGGCTCGGGACCGACTGAAGACCGTGCGCAGATCATGATATTCCTCCGGCACTCCTGTCAAATCGCCAGGTTCCTCCTGAGAAGTAGGGACAGAAGAAACGGGAGGGATGGCAGACATTAAACACTTCACATGACAAGAAACGTTCCAGGATAGGATAGAATTACTAGACCAATTAATAGAAGGATTATGACATACAAGCCAGGGATGACCCAAAACAACAGGTGTAAACGGTGAACGGAAAATCAAAAAGAAATAGTCTCACTGTGGTTACCAGATACTGTGAGAGTTAAAGGTAGTGTCTCAAATTTGATACTGGGAAGATGACTACCATCTAAGGCAAACATGGGCGTAGGCCTGTCTAACGGTCTGAAAGGAATGTTATGTTTCCGAGCCCATGCTTCGTCCATGAAACAACCCTCAGCCCCAGAGTCAATCAAAGCACTGCATGTAGCACCCGAACCGGTCCAGCGTAGATGGACCGACATAGTAGTACAAGATCTAGATGAAGGGACCTGAGTAGTAGCGCTCACCAGTAGCCCTCCGCTTACTGATGGGCTCTGGCCTCTTACTGGACATGAATTAACAAAATGTCCAGCAACTCCGCAATAGAGGCACAGGCGGTTGGTGATCCTCCATTCCCTCTCCTTATTCGAGATGCGAATCCCTCCCAGCTGCATGGGCTCATTCTCAAAGCCAGAGGAGGGAGATGGTTGCGATGCGGAGCAGGGAAACACCGTTGATGCGAGCTCTCTTCCACGAGCCCGGTGACGAAGATCTACCCGTCGTTCTATGCGGATGGCGAGAGCAATCAAAGAATCCACATCTGATGGAACCTCCCGGGAGAGAATCTCATCCTTAACCACTGCGTGGAGTCCCTCCAGAAAACGAGCAGCAGCGCCGGCTCGTTCCACTCACTAGAGGCAGCAAGAGTGCGAAACTCAATAGAATAATCCGTTATGGACCGTTCACCTTGGCATAAGGAAGCCAGGGCCCTAGAAGCCTCCCTACCAAAAACTGAACGGTCAAAAACCCGAATCATCTCCTCTTTAAAGTTCTGGAATCTGTTAGAGCAATCAGCCCTTGCCTCCCAGATAGCTGTGCCCCATTCTCGAGCCCGGCCAGTAAGGAGTGAAATGACGTAAGCAACCCGAGCTCTCTCTCTAGAGTATGTGTTGGGTTGGAGAGAGAACACAATCTCACACTGCGTGAGAAAGGAGCGACACTCAGTGGGCTGCCCGGAGTAGCAAGGTGGGTTATTAACCCTAGGTTCTGGAGGCTCGGCAGGCCAGGAAGTAACAGGTGGCACGAGACGTAGACTCTGGAACTGTCCAGAGAGGTCGGAAACCTGAGCGGCCAGGTTCTCCACGGCATGGCGAGCAGCGGACAATTCCTGCTCGTGTCTGCCGAGCATGGCTCCTTGGATCTCGACGGCAGTGTAACGAGCGTCTGTAGTCGCTGGGTCCATTCCTTGGTCGGTTCCTTCTGTCATGCAGGTGAAAGAGGACCCAAAAGCGACTTAACAGAAACAGAGTTTATTAAAGTCCAAAACGGAATAACAGAAATCCTCTAGACTTGTAGAGGGAAACAACTGGAGAAGCGGCCACAGACTGCAGGTCGCCGGGTAGGCGCAGGCCGTTCGACTGAGACACCTGCTCACACGCAGCATCTGATGAAGGCACAAAACACGACAGGACAGGGTGATACACAATCACGGCAAAAACACGACAGGACAGGGCGAAACGCAATCACAGCATGGTGAATACAATACAAGGAACCGACGGGACAGGAACGGATCACAAAGGAATAAATAGGGACTCTAATCAGGGGAAAGGATCGGGAACAGGTGTGGGAAGACTAAATAATGATTAGGGGAATAGGAACAGCTGGGAGCAGGAACGGAACGATAGAGAGAAGAGAGAGCGAGAGAGTGAGAGAGGGAGGGGGAGAGAGAGGGATAGAAGGAGGGAAAGAACCAAATAAGACCAGCAGAGGGAAACGAATAGCATGGGGAGCACAGGGACAAGACATGATAATAAATGACAAACATGACAGTGGGGTGAGATTTCAGCCAGAGCCCTGTCCAGCAATGAAAGTCCCCCCTTCCCCCTCAGTGATGGTTCCAGCATCCTCAGTTACATAGCACTCCGGACTCGTCCAATCGCCTCTATTGAATTCGCCACGGTTTCCTAGGCGATGGCATTCAGCGGAGAGAGTTGTTAACTAAACACACACATACAGCAGATACAGTTGAAGTCAGAAGTTTACATACACCTTAGCCAAATACATTAAATTCAGTTTTTCACAATTCCTGACATTTAATCCTAGTAAAAATTCCCTGTCTTAGGTCAGTTAGGATCACCACTTAATTTTAGGAAGTTTTCATACACTTAGGGTGGAGTCATTAAAACTAGTTTTTCAACCACTCCACACATTTCTTGTGAACAAACTATAGTTTCGGTTAGGACATCTACCTTGTGCATGACACAAGTAATTTTCCAACAATTGTTTACAGACAGATTATTTAACTTATAACTCACTGTATTGCAAATCCAGTGGGTCAGAAGTTTACATACACTAAGTTGTCTGTGCCTTTAAACAGCTTGGAAAATTCCAGAAAATTATGGCATTGCTTTAGAAGCTTCTGATAGGCTAAATTACATAATTTGAGTCAATTAGAGGTGTACCTGTGGATGTATTTACATTTACATTTAAGTCATTTAGCAGACGCTCTTATCCAGAGCGACTTACAAATTGGTGCATTCACCTTATGACATCCAGTGGAACAGTCACTTTACAATAGTGCATCTAAATCTTAAAGGGGGGTGAGAGGGATTACTTATCCTATCCTAGGTATTCCTTAAAGAGGTGGGGTTTCAGGTGTCTCCGGAAGGTGGTGATTGACTCCGCTGTCCTGGCGTCGTGAGGGAGTTTGTTCCACCATTGGGGGACCAGAGCAGCGAACAGTTTTGACTGGGCTGAGCGGGAGCTGTACTTCCTCAGTGGTAAGGAGGCGAGCAGGCCAGAGGTGGATGAACGCAGTGCCCTTGTTTGGGTGTAGGGCCTGATCAGAGCCTGGAGGTACTGAGGTGCCGTTCCCCTCACAGCTCCGTAGGCAAGCACCATGGTCTTGTAGCGGATGCGAGCTTCAACTGGAAGCCAGTGGAGAGAACGGAGGAGCGGGGTGACGTGAGAGAACTTGGGAAGGTTGAACACCAGACGGGCTGCGGCGTTCTGGATGAGTTGAAGGGGTTTAATGGCACAGGCAGGGAGCCCAGCCAACAGCGAGTTGCAGTAATCCAGACGGGAGATGACAAGTGCCTGGATTAGGACCTGCGTCGCTTCCTGTGTGAGGCAGGGTCGTACTCTGCGGATGTTGTAGAGCATGAACCTACAGGAATGGGCCACCGCCTTGATGTTGGTTGAGAACGACAGGGTGTTGTCCAGGATCACGCCAAGGTTCTTAGCGCTCTGGGAGGAGGACACAATGGAGTTGTCAACCGTGATGGCGAGATCATGGAACGGGCAGTCCTTCCCCGGGAGGAAGAGCAGCTCCGTCTTGCCGAGGTTCAGCTTGAGGTGGTGATCCGTCATCCACACTGATATGTCTGCCAGACATGCAGAGATGCGATTCGCCACCTGGTCATCAGAAGGGGGAAAGGAGAAGATTAGTTGTGTGTCGTCTGCATAGCAATGATAGGAGAGACCATGTGAGGTTATGACAGAGCCAAGTGACTTGGTGTATAGCGAGAATAGGAGAGGGCCTAGAACAGAGCCCTGGGGGACACCAGTGGTGAGAGCGCGTGGTGAGGAGACAGATTCTCGCCACGCCACCTGGTAGGAGCGACCTGTCAGGTAGGACGCAATCCAAGCGTGGGCCGCGCCGGAGATGCCCAACTCGGAGAGGGTGGAGAGGAGGATCTGATGGTTCACAGTATCGAAGGCAGCCGATAGATCTAGAAGGATGAGAGCAGAGGAGAGAGAGTTAGCTTTAGCAGTGCGGAGCGCCTCCGTGATACAGAGGAGAGCAGTCTCAGTTGAATGACTAGTCTTGAAACCTGACTGATTTGGATCAAGAAGGTCATTCAGAGAGAGATAGCGGGAGAGCTGGCCAAGGACGGTACGTTTAAGAGTTTTGGAGAGAAAAGAAAGAAGGGATACTGGTCTGTAATTGTTGACATCGGAGGGATCGAGTGTAGGTTTTTTCAGAAGGGGTGCAACTCTCGCTCTCTTGAAGACGGAAGGGACGTGGCCAGCGGTCAGGGATGAGTTGATGAGCGAGGTGAGGTAAGGGAGAAGGTCTCCGGAAATGGTCTGGAGAAGAGAGGAGGGGATAGGGTCAAGCGGGCAGGTTGTTGGGCGGCCGGCCGTCACAAGACGCAAGATTTCATCTGGAGAGAGAGGGGAGAAAGAGGTCAGAGCACAGGGTAGGGCAGTGTGAGCAGAACCAGCGGTGTCGTTTGACATAGCAAACGAGGATCGGATGTCGTCAACCTTCTTTTCAAAATGGTTGACGAAGTCATCTGCAGAGAGGGAGGAGGGGGGGAGGGGGAGGAGGATTCAGGAGGGAGGAGAAGGTAGCAAAGAGCTTCCTAGGGTTAGAGGCAGATGCTTGGAATTTAGCGTGGTAGAAAGTGGCTTTAGCAGCAGAGACAGAGGAGGAAAATGTAGAGAGGAGGGAGTGAAAGGATGCCAGGTCCGTATTTCAAGGCTACTTTCCAACTCAATGCCTATTTGCTTGACATCATGGGAAAATCAAAAGAAATCAGCAAAGACCTCAGAAGAAAATTGTAGACCTCCACAAGTCTGGTTCATCCTTGGGAGCAACTTCCAAACGCCTGACGGTACCATGTTCATCTGTAAAAACAATAGTACGCAAGTATAAACACCATGGGACCACGCAGCCGTCATACCGCTCAGGAAGGAGACACGTTCTGTCTCCTAGAGATGAACATACTTTGGTGCGAAAAGTGCAAATCAATCCCAGAACAAGCAACATCTCAAGACATCAGTCAGGAAGTTAAAGCTTGGTTGCAAATGGGTCTTCCAAATGGACAATGACCCCAAGCATACTTCCAAAGTTGTGGAAAAATGGCTTAAGGACAACAAAGTCAAGGTATTGGAGTGGCAATCACAAAGCCCTGACCTCAAACCTGTAGAATATTTTGGGCAGAACTGAAAAAGTGTGTGCGGGCAAGGAGTCCTACAAACCTGACTCAATTACACCAGCTCTGTCAGGAGGAATGGGCCAAAATTCACCCAACTTATTGTGGGAAGCATGTGGAAGGTTAAAACATTTGACCCAAGTGAAATAATTTAAACCCTATGCTACCAAATACTAATTGAGTGTACGTAAACTTCTGACCCACTGACCCACTGAATGTGATGAAAGAAATAAAAGCTGAAATAAATCATTCTCTCTTCTATTATTCTGACATTTCACATTCTTAAAATTAGGTGGTGATCCTAACTGACCTAAAACAGGGAATTTGTACTAGGATTAAATGTCAGGAATTGTGAAAATCTGAGTTTAAATGTATTTGGCAAAGGTGTATGTAAACTTCTGACTTCAACTGTGTATGTCAATCTAGTAAACCAGGCAACTAAAAGCAACTTTCTCAACAATGTGTTGGTTTGTTTCTAGCTTGTTAGCTAGCTATCTAACATTAAGTTAGCTGGCTAGCCAGTTCAAATAATATCATATCATATAGCTGACAACATCTTAGTTTTAGCTAATTTGTATTAATTATTACAGGAAAATAAACTCAGTGACGAGCAAATTACAGACAATTGTTGCAGCGATGAGACAAGATTGTAACTACCTACTGGATATCATGAAAATGGGGAGAAAAAGTGGGTAAAATTACAATTAAAAAATTATATATATAATAAAAATAAAATAAAAAATGCTTACGAGTGTGATGAAATAAAAGCAGGGGATTCCACTGTGGAATTTTAGAACTTGGACATTAATCTTGTTGGTCTAATTTGACTTTGGTGCAGGTCATGTTGTTCTTCACATGACCGTTTCTGGTGAAAACACACACTATATCAAATAAAATAAATGTTTATTTGTTACATGCACAGGATACAGAAGGTGTAAACGGCACCGTGAAATGGTTACTTGCATAGTGGAGTCTTTTGTTTAGACATGTAACTAGCTAAACAATGAATCATAATCCCAATTTATAACGTTACTATCCTACATGAATTCACAGGTAGCTAAACGCTAACCAGCTAGGTTAGCTAGCTAGCTAACATTAGGCTATAACTAGCAATGCAAATGGTTCTGAGATACAAATAATATTACTTCACAGATCATACACGTAGCGTTAGCTAGCTGGCGGGCTGGCTCGCTAGATAGCTAACGTTATGTGTATGATCTGTAGCTAACAGTACACTTTAACTGCCGTTGAAAACAACTTTCTGACAAAATTAGAAACAAATAATATCTGAAAATGTAGCTAGCTAGACTATCTTCTTCTCCCTCTCTGTCACGGATGCCATCGTTGCCCTTAGTTCGAAGATTTATTCTGGAGACAGGTGTTTTATACAACAGCCTTCTGTGTTCTCTTTTCGACTGCCTCAGCATTTGCAATCAAATGGCAGATCTCCTTAGCTATCATACTCTGCTTCCACCGGGCATTCCACTGATTTCAAAACTCTGTCCTTCAGAAAGTGGAGAGCCTCATAGCAGGTCTTTGTAATATCTTTCAAAAAAGCTGTGTTACAAAGGATTATCTATACATATTGAGCACAACTCATGTTATAGACAGAAGTGTATTTACATGGCAGACCAATCCAAACACGTCTTTCAGCATGTCCAGCCCATCCATTATCTCAGCCAATCATGGCTAGCGGGAAGGTTCTGGACTTTTTCTGTGGCGAAACCAACTTAGCTCATAATTTAATTTTTAAAAATGTTTTACGTTCAAATGTCTCTCCTGTGAAGTAGTGACGCATGACATACACCTAGTTTCCTGAAACTAGTCACAATTGAACAAGTGCGAGTTATGATGAGTGAGGATGTGTCATGTTTATCTGAGGAAAGACGGCATATTTTACACCTAGTGGCAGTAGCAATAGCAGTAGTACTAGCACTAGAACTAGCCGTTACACTAGCACTAGCAGTAGTACTAGCAGTAGCATTAGCAGTAGAAGTAGTATTAGCAGTAGAACTAAAAGTTACACAGACACTAGCAGTAGCACTAGAAATAGAAGTAGCATAATCAGTAGTACTAGCAGTTGAATTAGCTGTAGCAGTAGTACTACCAGTAGAACTAGCAGTAGTACTAGCACTAGCAGTAGCAGTAGCACCAGCAGTAGGACTAGTAGTAGTACTAGCACCAGCAGTAGCACTAGCAGTAGTACTAGCTCCAGCAGTAGCAGTAGTACTAGCAGTAGTACTACCAGTAGAACTAGCAGTAGTACTAGCACTAGCACCAGCAGTAGCACCAGCAGTAGTACTAGCTCCAGAAGCAGCAGTAGTACTAGCTCCAGCAGTAGCAGTAGCAGTAGTACTAGGTCCAGCAGCAGCAGTAGCACTAGCAGTAGTACTAGTTCCAGAAGTAGCAGTAGCACTAGCAGTAGTACTAGCTCCAGCAGCAGCACTAGCAGTATTACGAGCTCCAGCAGTAGCAGTAGTACTAGCAGTAGCAGTAGCACTAACTGTTAGTTCTACTACCACTAGAACTAACAGTTACACTATAACCAGTAGTAGCAGTAGTACTAGCAGTAGGAGTAGTACTAGCACAAGAAATAGCAGTTACACTAACAATAGCAGTAGTGGTAGCAGTAGAACTAGCAGTTACACCAGCACTAGTAGCAGCAGTAGCAGTGCTGCTTTCCAGTAAGGTGAGCAGTTGTTAATCCCGTGCACTCAGTTGGGCTGAAAATGCAACAGTGCCACAACCAGAGCAGAGAGCAGACAGAGTAGACAAAGCCCCTGATCTGTATTTCAAAGCTAGAGGAGAGGAATTCAGTAATGAGCTCCCATCTTCCTCCCAGCAGCAGAACACTCTCTTTGTGTAACTAATTGAAAGTGGCATGTGGGGCATACAGGGAGCTCTTTCGGGGCTACACGTCTTGCAATCAGTACAGTGACGTTTCGGGAGTATGCAGAGACAGTGGCGCAATCTGCTTTTGTGTCACAGGCTGAAATATTAAATAAACAACTCTTCGAATTAAAGTGATACCCTGTAGACTGTAGGCTCAAAGGGTGATCTGTAGACACGGTTTGTTATGGGTGGTAGCTTCTGTGCTCTGCTTCTTAAACTGGCTTGTTTGAATATGTGTGTGTGTGTGTTTGTCTGCATGTCTGTCCATCTGTTCGTCCGGCCGTCAGACTGTA
Source organism: Oncorhynchus gorbuscha (assembly GCF_021184085.1). Lineage (NCBI taxonomy): Eukaryota > Metazoa > Chordata > Actinopteri > Salmoniformes > Salmonidae > Oncorhynchus > Oncorhynchus gorbuscha. Next base: position 22,434,871 of record NC_060173.1, on the reverse strand, counting down.
GGATTCCAATGCCTCTGCCTGTTTGGATACATCTCTACATTTGCTCAGCCATATCCCTTTCTTTCTTTCTTTCTTTCTTTCTTTCTTTCTCTCTCCATATCTCATGTTCTCTTTCTCCTCCCCTCTTAAAGTAACTGCCCAGTGTAAATCTGCCTTTTAAAAGTTCTTATTCTGTTAATATCCAAATAATGTTGTTGACTCGTCCTATACTCTTATTTGTGGCCAAAGTAAATTGGAGAAAAAACCCCACCTCAAACTTGTATCTCAAACAGACCATTTAAAAATACTTGCTATTTCCTCATAGAACTTGATGATCATCTCCCACTCAGCGGTCTAGAGGAGGATGAGCTGGCCAATCAGTGGACTACTTGCATGAATATGTTTTGTGCCCGAAATACGCCCACACCATTCGGTTGTTGGTAGGCTTGGGCGGTAATCCAGATCCAGACTTCATACAGACCTTGTGCCATACAGGGATATTCCACAATATCGGCACTGAACACAATGGCCGCTATTTTCAAACCACACTGAGCCTTTGTTATCCGAATGTTAGGAATACTAACAAGTTCATGTAAAATCCCATAGAGAATACTAACTAAATGCTAATGAGCGCATTGCAAACACTTTATACAGTCTCTGACCTAAACTACACTATATATACAAAAGTATGTGGATTCAGTATGTGGATTCAGCTATTTCAGCCACACCCGTTGCTGACAGGTGTATAAAATCTCCATAGACAAACATTGGCAGTAGAATGGCCTTACTGAAGTGACTTTCAATGTGGGATGCCACCTTTCCAATAAGTCAGTTTGTCAAACTTCTGCCCTTCTGGAGCTGTTATTGTGAAGTGGAAACGTCTAGGAGCAACAACGGCTCAGACGTGAAGTGGTAGGCCATACAAGCTCATAGAACAGGGCCGCCAATTGCTGGCCTCGGTTGTAACACTCACTACCGAGTTCCAAACTGCCCCTGGAAGCAAAGTCAGCACAATAACTGTTAATCCGGAGCTTCATGAAATGGATTTCCATGGCCGAGCACCGCACACAAGCCTAAGATCACCATGGGCAATGCCAAGCATCGGCTGGAGTGGTGTAAAGCTCCCTACCATTGGATTATGGAGCAGTGGAAAAGCCTTCTCTGGAGTGATGAATCACGTTTCACCATCTGGCAGTCCAACGGACAAATCTGGGTTTGACAGATGCCAGGAGAACGCTACCTGCCCCAATGCATAGTGCCAACTGTTAAGTTTGGTGGAGAAGGAATAATGGTCTGGGGCTGTTTTTAATGGTTCGGGCAAGTGAAATTAAAGGAAAATATTAATGCTGCAGCATTCAATGACATTCTAGACGATTCTGTGCTTCCAACTTTGTGGCTTCAGTTTGGGGAAGACCCTTTTCTGTTCAGCTCTGTGCACAAAGCAAGGTCCATACAGAAATGGTTGGTCGAGATCGGTGTGGAAGAACTTGACTGGCCTGCACAGAGCCCTGACCTCAGCCCCATCGACCACCTTTGGGATGAATTGGAAAACTGACTGCGAGCCAGGCCTAATCGCCCAACATCAGTGCCCAATCTCACTAATGCTCTTGTGGCTGAATGGCACAATGTTCCAACATCTAGTGGAAAGCCTTCCTAGAAGATTGAAGGCTGTTATAGCAGTAAAGGGGGGACCAACTCCATATTAATGCCCATGATTTTGGAATGAGACTTTTGACGAGCAGGTATCCACATACCTCCTGGACATGCAGTGTATTTTCAGGACAGACATTCTAGCTCATAAAGTTATACAAGTAACTAAAAAATGCTACTCACGGTTTTCTGCATGCACAAAACAAAATGTTAGACAGCAAGGCTCTTGATCCAGGAGGGGATTCTCTGCTGTTACCGGCAAGCAAAGCTTTATTTTGGAATAAGCTAACCTACTTAATTAGCTAATCAAATGCACAACTGCAAAGCATTTAGCACATTTTAGACAGTTAACTTAACAGTTATAAGATATCTAGCTGGCAAACATTTAGTTGTGAATTCCATATTGTAACTAGATCACCCGGCATGTGCTGCAAAACAGTGAGTGACTCACAAGGCTCCAGTCTCTCACCGTTGTGTGCTTGTAGTCTTGTAGTTGTAAACAAACACCATGTGACTGGGTACTACCGGTAAGCTTCATAATTCATAATTATTGTGACAGGTGAAAGGAGGAACGCAGTCTTCCTTATTTCTCCAAACATATGGCACTAGTTGACTGCAGGAATTTACTTAAAAAGTAGCTAGAAATATTCAAATGCATAACAAAAGCGTCAGAGAAATAGTTTCAGTGGTATGGACGGTATTGAAAACCATCTTATGGCTATTTCCAAGTACCCCAGTATACTCAGTATACCACCCAAGCCTAGTTGTTGGGGTACGCCCACACCGTTCCAACACAGAAAAAGCGGCTTTTTAACATACTTTCTTAATTACCATTTTTGAGATGGAAAACTATTTCACTCATATTGTAAGTAATTATAGGTCATATTGCATAGAAATATGGAAACACTGGGCAGTTACTTTAATACATCTGGTTTTGTGTGTCAGCTCATCAGAGAGGTGGTGTGTGCGTGTTATTGCTCTTTCAGTCAGAGCAGATAGGCAGGCAGAAAGGCAGGCAGGGAGGTAGGCAGGAAGGCAGGCAGGAATGAAGGTAGGCAGGTAGGCGGGTATGGAGGCAGGCTGGCTGGCTGATAGGGCTCCTCTAATACATATATTGAAATTGTCTCAGTCAGACACCGAGGCTGATATACTGCTTTCATTTACCAACATGATGAATCAGAGCTTAAGCCTAACTCCCTCCATACTTACTATGTGTTTTACAGCCCAGGCCCAGGTCTGCATCCCAAATAGCACCCTATTCCCTATTTAGTGCACTACTTTTGACCAGAGCCCTATGATCAAAAGTAGTGGACTATATAAGGAATACGGTACCATTTGGAACGCATCCCAAGAGTCTGCTGCTCTGCTAGAATCCAGTCAGTCTGGAGGACCTCACACTCAACGTCAACAAAACTAAGGAGATGATTGTGGACTTCAGGAAACAGCAGAGGGAACACCCCCCTATCCACATTGATGGAACAGTAGTGGAGAGGGTAGCTAGTTTTAAGTTCCTCGGCATACACATCACAGACAAACTGAATTGGTCCACTCACACTGACAGCGTCGTGAAGAAGGCGCAGCAGCGCCTCTTCAACCTCAGGAGGCTGAAGAAATTTGGCTTGTCACCAAAAGCACTCACAAACTTCTACAGATGCACAATCGAGAGCATCCTGGCGGGCTGTATCTCCGCCTGGTACGGCAACTGCTCCGCCCTCAACCGTAAGGCTCTCCAGAGGGTAGTGAGGACTGCACAACGCATCACCGGGGGCAAACTACCTGCCCTCCAGGACACCTACACCACCCGATGTTACACGAAGGCCATAAAGATCATCAAGGACATCAACCACCCGAACCACTGCCTGTTCACCCCGCTATCATCCAGAAGGCGAGGTCAGTACAGGTGCATCAAAGCTGGGACCGAGAGACTGAAAAACAGCTTCTATCTCAAGGCCATCAGACTGTTAAACAGCCACCACTAACATTGAGTGGCTGCTGCCAACACACTGTCATTGACACTGACCCAACTCCAGCCACTTTAATAATGGGAATTTATGGGAAATGATGTAAATATATCACTAGCCACTTTAAACAATGCTACCTTATATAATGTTACTTACCCTACATTATTCATCTCATATGCATATGTATATACTGTACTCTACATCATCGACTGCATCCTTATGTAATACATGTATCACTAGCCACTTTAACTATGCCACTTTGTTTACTTTGTCTACACACTCATCTCATATGTATATACTGTACTCGATACCATCTACTGTATGCTGCTCTGTACCATCACTCATTCATATATCCTTATGTACATATTCCTTATCCCCTTACACTGTGTATAAGACAGTAGTTTTGGAATTGTTAGTTAGATTACTTGTTGGTTATCACTGCATTGTCGGAACTAGAAGCACAAGCATTTCGCTACACTCGCATTAACATCTGCTAACCATGTGTATGTGACAAATAAAATTTGATTTGATTTGATTTGAGGACTGGAAGCTGTAAGGGTTACTCGAGGTTCTGTATGTCTGAGTAAGGGCATTAGAAACGTGTATATGGTTAGGGAAGGGAGGGTCACCTTCTCAATTTGTATCACGTAGGCTGGACGCCTGTTGGTCATTGCCTGTAGCTCACTCTAAGATTCTGTTTATAAGAGCTTATATGATGTACTCAGTTCTTTGTGTGTGAATTAACTTCTGTTACCATGGGTTCATAGTGTAATGTCAAACTTGGAAATGTCATCTTTAGTAAAATCTCCACCTTATCCCAGGAAAACTCTTAAAGCAGCCTTTCTCAGTGATTATGCCGCCATTGGTCCCAGTCATGTCTAATTAAGCCATGGAAGTGAAGCGTGAACAGGTCGTCATTGTAAATAAGAATTTGTTCTTAATTGACTCGCCTGGATAAATAAAGGTTCACATTTTTTAAAAGTAAACAAGGGGAAGATGGTGGGAAGAGGAGAGGAGAGAGAAGAGAGAGGGATACAGAGAGGAAGAGAGGAAGATAATGACGTGAGAAAGAGAGAAAGAGGGAGAGAGAGACAGAGACAGAGAGAGAGAGAGAGAGAGAGAGAGAGAGAGAGAGAGGGAGCTCGACTGTAAAGTCTAGTCAGTACAGTATAGCCTGTCTTGATGTCTGGGAGGTGTCATGTTCAATGCTGGTTTAGAGTCTCGTGTTCACAGGTGGTTGTGTCAGTAATGCTATCGCTTGTACCTATGTGTTGTTGCTTCAGTGTCTACTAACTAAAGGAAATTTTTTAGAAACCCAGAGTCCTCTCCTGGCATGCTTTTGTTATGTGCTCATTCAGAGGGGACAGTTGGTTGATCTCCCCCCCAGGCAAGGTAAGCTCTGAGGCGGACAACACAAGTGCTGTCACGGCAACACATTGCTGCCCGCAGTCGTAACTCAGAATGCTTCAGAGCGGTTCATCAAACACGCACACACACACGAAAGCCAAACAATGTCTCTCGTTAAGTTCTCAAGGGCAGAGATCTTCAATCCCAGGTGACACTATCGCTTCTTTTTATACGTTGTTATTTGGCTCGTAAACATGACCTTTCCTCTGGCCGCCTCCCACCTGTGTGTGTTTATAGACCCAGAGAAGTGAGAGAAAGAAAGTGTGTCATGCTTAATGACAGCATGACTAGCCTAGCTCCACTACGACAGTGTGAGCAGAACCTGTACTTTGTGGGTTGGGAGATTTTCCTGGCTGCCAACTCTGGGTTCTAGACTTTATAGGACGCAGAGGTTTTCCTGGCTGCCAACTCTGGGTTCTAGACTTTATAGGACGCAGAGGTTTTCCTGGCTGCCAACTCTGGGTTCTAGACTTTATAGGACGCAGAGGTTTTCCTGGCTGCCAACTCTGGGTTCTAGACTTTATAGGACGCAGAGGTTTTCCTGGCTGCCAACTCTGGGTTCTAGACTTTATAGGACGCAGAGGTTTTCCTGGCTGCCAACTCTGGGTTCTAGACTTTATAGGACGCAGAGGTTTTCCTGGTCAGGTCATGCAGTCAGGGAAAACTCTTGGCCTGGATAACAAAGGGGCATTTTGGTCAATTGCCAGTCTGTGAAGTCTCTGCTCTCCCCAATTCAACCAGCCCCCCTCACAAACACATTAATTTATCCTCCCTTTGTCATTTGATACTGTGAAAGAGGAGGCAATGTCTAGTCAAGATAATGCATATCTCTATCTACCTGCATATGACTCCTCTGTGCTTCAGCTATACTGTCAACTGTCTTTCCCTCCCTAGCACTCAGGGAGGACTGAACACAGGACAACAAGACCGAAGCAACATGGAATGTGTGATCTGAGTTCCCTCCCAACGACCGTGTTCATCAAGTCATTGTCTGTCTGCCCGCGTTCCCACAGAATTCCTTTTTAATGGGGCCTGCGAGAGGACAACATCATTTTGTCCATTCTAATTAAGTCTTCAAGGAGGGAACAATAACTATACTTACAATTGACTGCAGGGCCCTGCTGGTTGGGTAAATGAATTACTTGTCGTTCTGAGTGATTGTTATTGAAGAAATCCCTCACTATTCAGGGACTGCAGTGAGCAAACAACTGAGGCTGGTCGTATTCCCCATGCAACATGGCAACGGCAACAGGAACAGGAATAGTAATGATTAGGAGGTGTGTGTGTGTGTGTGTGTGTGTGTGTGCTTTCAGTACATTCAAATGAGACCTCAGGGAGCTAGTTCTGACTTTGTTTGTCTGAATATGTTTGATGAAGAAAAAATGCATTACATTTGCTGGTGTCTGACAAGACAGGTGCAGAGTAGTGGATATTGTCATTTATTTTTCAGTCAGTAGTTGACAAAACTGAAATAGCTTATTGAAGGCATGTGAAAAGATGAAGTTTGAGAATTCATCAGATTTATGTAGGTTGTGATATTTGTACTGTAGTTGGCTGCATTATATTGCAGGGTCACACCTGAGTATGGTAAATCAGAAACCCCACTACTGGCCCTTTGCCAGGCACCCTGCCCAACACCCCCACTACACAGCCTCTTATACAGTCTTCTATTCTCTCTCTGATATGAAACCAAGGATGGTTGAGGGAATGAGTGGGAATCATTCATTTGTCCAATTCCTCTCTAAACGTTGATAATCCTGCTTTTATTTCTGTACGTGATGGCATTTGTAATTAGTCTCAGGGAAGAACGCAGTGTGGCTAATGGGGTTTAGCTGTCTGACGGTACGCCATGCCATCCTGAGATAGTGACGTCATAAGTGACTATGTAAAGCTATCCTGGGATGGGGTGTAATTTCTCTCCAGTGTGTGTGTGTGTGTGTGTGTGTGTGTGTGTGTGTGTGTGTGTGTGTGTGTGTGTGTGTGTGTGTGTGTGTGTGTGTGTGTGTGTGTGTGTGTGTGTGTGTGTGTGTGTGTGTGTGTGTGTGTGTGTGTGTGTGTGTGTGTGTGTGTGTGTGTGTGTGTGTGTGTGCACGTCTGTGTGTCTGAGGGAGAACAAGTTTGGTTATTTGTTGATTTGGGTGAAGGGGCACATTGTCTTAGATTAAGACCATTTCCACATCTGTCTGTCTGTCTGTCTGTCTGTCTGTCTGTCTGTCTGTCTGTCTGTCTGTCTGTCTGTCTGTCTGTCTGTCTGTCTGTCTGTCTGTCTGTCTGTCTGTCTGTCTGTCTGTCTGTCTGTCTGTCTGTCAGGGGGCAGCTCATCGCATCCTGCAGTCTAATCAACTGGCACACAGCTGCACTTCAGGGAAAGACAGACCAACAGACATGCAGATAGACATGCAGATAGACAGGCAGGCAGACAGACAGGCAGGCAGGCAAGTAGACACCAGCCTAGCTCCCTCCTTTCTAGTGGACATATCATATGTAGAGGAGCCCCTGTGTGTGCCTGCCTGCGTACTGGACTGTCCTGGAGGCCCAGTGTTACTGGTTAGGTTTAGTTACAGCTCTCTCTGGTCCTTGGGTCTTGTTATGAGGGAGGGAGCAGCATATCAGGCACAGAGACTACATGTCACCTAAAATGTGATTTTGCAGGGGAAGGTGGAGGGAGGGAGGGAGCAAAGGGATGTGTGAGTGAGAGAGACAGAGAGATGTGTTAGAAAGGTGGAGAGGATGGGGTAGTTTATCAGCCTGTATGTTTGTAAATGTCTCCCCCTGCTCCTTGTCTCTGTGCAGTAGAAATTAGGGACTAAATAAGAGTGGGTTCATGAGAGTACAGACTTCAAAATTGTGCCATTATGACGGCATGCACACCATGGCACGACTCCCCAGGGTGCCATCCTATCCCAGCGTTCACAGGCATCACATTTCAAATAGCTTTTTGGGGCATCTTGTGTTTTACCACATATCCAATATGGATGGCTCTATACTGTGGCCCCTGCAGCTCTGTTTCCTTTCAGTATCTCTGCTTTCTGTCAGAGGCACTGTAAATATCCATACCGTGGTACTGTATACAGTCAGCACGCCCTGTATGTGCTTCTGGGCTTCACTCTTTATTGTGTATGTGCGTGCGTCGCTTACACTAGCCGTTTCTATCAGACTCAGAGATGAGGGTTTAGCTCTAGCTGCTGATGAAATCTCTCACACTGTCTAATTTGCAGGAGTGATCAGGGCTCTGGGGTTAAGCAGCCTTTCTGTCCTGCTCTCTGACTGACTAAACAAACAGTCTCTGGATGTCTATCTGGCTGGCTTGCTGACTGGCTGACTGATTGTGGGAGACAGGCTGCAGGCTCTCTCCACCTATCACACCACTCCTCCTGGTGGAGATCACTTGTCGTGACCCACATCTTTCTGCAGGCCCAGGGACTCTTTGAGAGTGGAAAGAGTGGGGAGAGTGGAGCACTGTGGTGGCTCACTCAGTAGTGCTGCCCCACAGGCCAGGCAGATGGTGGTCACTTAAGAGGGTCCAGAGCAGGCAGGTGCCATGGTGATCACTGAAGAGGGTCCAGAGCAGGCAGGTGCCATGGTGATCACTGAAGAGGGTCCAGAGCAGGCAGGTGCCATGGTGATCACTGAAGAGGGTCCAGAGCAGGCAGGTGCCATGGTGATCACTGAAGAGGGTCCAGAGCAGGCAGGTGCCATGGTGATCACTTAAGAGGGTCAAGAGCAGGCAGATGCCATGGTGATCACTGAAGAGGGTCCAGAGCAGGCAGGTGCCATGGTGATCACTGAAGAGGGTCCAGAGCAGGCAGGTGCCATGGTGATCACTGAAGAGGGTCCAGAGCAGGCAGGTGCCATGGTGATCACTGAAGAGGGTCCAGAGCAGGCAGGTGCCATGGTGGTCACTGAAGAGGGTCCAGAGCAGGCAGGTGCCATGGTGATCACTGAAGAGTGTCCAGAGCAGGCAGGTGCCATGGTGATCACTGAAGAGGGTCCAGAGCAGGCAGGTGCCATGGTGATCACTGAAGAGGGTCCAGAGCAGGCAGGTGCCATGGTGATCACTGAAGAGGGTCCAGAGCAGGCAGGTGCCATGGTGGTCACTGAAGAGGGTCCAGAGCAGGCAGGTGCCATGGTGGTCACTGAAGAGGGTCCAGAGCAGGCAGGTGCCATGGTGATCACTGAGAGGGTCAAGAGCAGGCAGATAGGCTCAGTAGTACCATGCCAGGGGCTTAAGACGGCTCAGTCTGGCTCTTCTCTGGCACGTCTGTCTGTCTGTCTGTCTGTCTATTTGTCCACCTGTCTGTCTGTCCATCTGTCTCTCTTTCTGACTTTCTTTCTCTATTTGTTGGTTGGTTCTCTCTCCCGTCTTACCCTAGTTTATCCACTCTGCTCGTTTGGCTACCATAACCCATACATATGAGAATTTAACACAGTGGTGGAGTGCAACAGCAGGACCTGAATGTCTGCTCCTCTATGTGGGGACAATCACATCAGAGGTCAGACAGAGCATATCAGACAAAGCTGTGTGCCTGGGGCTGGTGTCACTAGGCTGTGGAGCACAGATTATCAGGCTGCCCTAATACTGTTTGACTGCCAGACTGGTCTGATGGGGTCTGGAGAGGCTAGGAGCCGGAAGCCCTCCCTGTCCACTCTCTAGTCTTGGTCTGTGTTGTAGCCCGATATCCCTGACCTTGTCTGACACCTTGCTAGCCTCAGCAGACCAGACAGCTCTACTCTACCTAAGTACATCTACTGGGGACCCTTTCCTTTTGTCCCTCCTTACGCTTCTCCATGAGGACCAGGAGGGGGATGTCTGGGGAGGGAAGACTTGAGAGAGGGCATCCATATTCCATTGTGTGCCCACTATGGCTCCCCTTCCTCCCCTCCCAGTCTTCCATCCGATTGAGTCCTGCTCTCGTGACCCCACACAGTGTGGCATACTAGGCTAGGCTACGTAGCTGGCGCAGGTGGAAATGAGATGTATTACTGATAGCCATCAGCCGCATGCTGGAGAATAAAAATAATGACAGGCAAGATGTAATTACCGGGGCTGAGCGACACGGCACTCCATTTTGCAGGTATGCAGTTTTACAGCCACTCTTTGTTTTGTTAGCTGTTAACTAGCAGCGCTAATGTCATCTAGGGAGGCAGTGGGGCTCTGTCTGTGAAGGGCTGGGACACACACACAATGGAAAAGGTTAATGGAATGGCAGTCTTGTCTATGGACCAATCCTCCTGTGTCCAACTAATGATTAGTTCTATAGTAGACATCTGCAAAGGAACATTACATGGGATAAGAGTACAGTATGTATGTAATCTGTTGTCACTCCTTTACTGACATGTTTGGAGATGCGGCAAGGGCATGACATTGTCATCCAGAGGTGCCATGTGAGAGAATATATCAGTCAGATATCCTCTTTGCAAATATTGATTGATACCCCGTGCCGTGTATAGTATTGTGACAGGGGTGGCAATCAGCCCAGTTATATTGTGTTTGTATTTATGATGGATCCCCATTAGTTCCTACCAAGGCAGCAGCTACTCTTCCTGGGGTTTATTATGGATCCCCATTAGTTCCTGCCAAGGCAGCAGCTACTCTTCCTGGGGTTTATTTTGGATCCCTGTTAGTTCCTGCCAAGGCAGCAGCTACTCTTCCTGGGGTTTATTTTGGATCCCTGTTAGTTCCTGCCAAGGCAGCAGCTACTCTTCCTGGGGTTTATTATGGATCCCCATTAGTTCCTGCCAAGGCAGCAGCTACTCTTCCTGGGGTTTATTTTGGATCCCTGTTAGTTCCTGCCAAGGCAGCAGCTACTCTTCCTGGGGTTTATTTTGGATCCCTGTTAGTTCCTGCCAAGGCAGCAGCTACTCTTCCTGGGGTTTATTTTGGATCCCTGTTAGTTCCTGCCAAGGCAGCAGCTACTCTTCCTGGGGTTTATTATGGATCCCCGTTAGTTCCTGCCAAGGCAGCAGCTACTTTTCCTGGGGTCCAGCAAAATTAAGGCAGTTTATACAATTTTAAAAACATTACAATACATTCAGACTGTGTGCCCTCAGGCCCCTACTCCACCACTACCACATATATACAGTACAAAATCCATGTGTACGTGTGTGTATAGTGCGTATGCTATCGTGTGTGTGCGTGTGTGTATGCGCCTATGTTTGTGTTGCTTCCCAGTCCCCGTTGTTCTATACGTTTTTTTAAAATCTGTTTTTTAAATCTAATTTTACTGCTTGCATGAGTTACTTGATGTGGAATAGAGTTGCATGGAGTCATGGCTCTATTTAGTGCTGTGCCCCTTCCATAGTCTGTTCTGGACATGGGGACTGTGGGGGGGAATGCATTTTGTGTCTAAGATGTGTGCTCGTAGTTTAAACAGACAGCTCGGTGCATTAAACATGTCATAAATACAAGTGGTGATGAAGTCAATCTCTCCACTTTGAGCCAGGAGAGACTGATGTGAATATTATCAACATTAGCTCTCTGTGTACATCCAAGGGCCAGCCGTGCTTCCCTGTTCTGAGCCAATTGCAATTTTCCTAAGTCCTTTTTTGTGGCACCTGACCACACGACTGAACAGTAGTCCAGGTGCGGCAAAACTAGGGCCTGTAGGACCTGCCTTGTTCACAGTGCTGTCAAGAAGGTAGAGCAGCACCTTATCATAGACATACATCTCCCATGTTAGCTACTGTTGTATCAATATGTTTTGACCATGACAGTTTACAATCCAGGGCTACTCCAAGCAGTTTACTCCCCTCAACTTGCTCAATTTCCACAGATGTAGTTGAAGTTTAGGGTTTAGTGAATGATTTGTCCCAAATACAATGCTTTTAATTTTAGAAATATTTATTTGGGTGGCAGGTAGCCTAGTGGTTAGAGCTTTGGGCCAGTAACTGATAGTTTGCTTGATAAAATCGCGGAGCTGACATGGTAAAAATCTGTCCTTCTGCCCCTGAACAAGGCAGTTAACCCACTGTTTCATAGGCTGTCATTGTAAATAAGAATGTGTTCTTAACTGACTTGCCTGGTTAAATAAAAAATAAAAAATCTTTGCCACCCACTCTGAAACTAACTGCAAATATTTGTTAAGTGTTGCAGTCATTTCAGTTGCTGTAGTAATTGACACGTATAGTATCGAGTCATCTGCCTACATAGACACTCTGGCTTTCCTCAAAGCCAGTGGCAATTTATTAATAAATTGTGGGCCTAGACAGCTGCCTTGGGGAATTCCTGATTCTACCTGGATTATGTTGGAGTGGCTTCCGTTAATCTGTGTTCTTTTAGACAGGTAACTCTTTATCCACAATATAGCAGGTGGTGTAAAGCCATAACACATACGTTTTGCCAGCAGCAGACTTTGATCGATAATGTCAAAGGCTGCACTGAAGTTTAACAAGACAGATCCCACAACCTTTTTATCATCAATATCTCTTAGCCAATCATCAGTCATTTGTGTAAGTGCTGTGCTTGTTGAATGTACTTCTCTATAAGCATGCTGAAAGTTTGTTGTCAATTTGTTTACTGTAAAATAGCATTGTATCTGGTCAAACACAATTTTTTCCAACCCAGTTAATATTGTATGGGCTTTTAAAATGGCACTGAAAAAGCTTTGGGTACAAGACGAGTGGTGTGCTGTCCTTAATGCCTGACTAGCTCTATGAGGGCTTATGTTGCTCTTATGTTTGTGTCAGTCCTTTACTAATAATGTTTCCCTGAAGTGGAACATGTCGTGATTTTACTCAAATATGCTTTTCCTGCTTTTCCACCTCATTTTCGAATGGTTTTAAAACACATAAGCCAAACGCAGAAACTATGGAAGCAACTTCCTCCACGCTTGCGCATTATCAGAATTCATATGCACGGCACTAGAAATCCCTGCATTGCATTCTGTTGTATTTTGTCAGGAGGTTTTGGGTAACCCAAAACATCCAGACAAAATACTACAGAATGCAATGCTTTTGAGCGGTTATTCAAATGACAAACTATTCACTGCAGTTTACAGGCTAGACTAAAGTTTTGTACTCACTTGAAAATAATAATAACATTCTTTATTACATTGTGTTGTTGTCACCTAAGAAGGATACATTTCTTGTCCCTAAAAAGGTGAAACATATGGTAGCTTTTCCAGCTGCACACCGAGAGTGCACTCAGCGCAGCCTCGGGAGCACACATAGTGTAGCTAACTATGATTTCATTATCTAAACATTTTTTTAAAATTATATTATATTACACTTCTACTTATACATAGGCTACATCTCAAGCCTGTCTGTCTTTGTTCTGTTACGCAATTTTGCACCTGGCCTCTTGTGGTCCTTCTGTAGCTCTGGCGCTTGTCTTTTCGTCCCTCCACCCATGTAGAATGTATGCACACATGACTGTAAGTCGCTTTGGATAAAAGCGTCTGCTAAATGGCATATATTATATATTATTATTATTGACTGCCAAAGCAATTCCTCTAAAATCTTGTGGTCCCAGAAAAAGACAGACTACAAATGCTTTTTAGACACTTCTTTCAACCTTTTCTCTTTTGCCTACTAACACCCTATTGGAGTAGAGATGCATGTTTGCTCTTACTTGTTGGAAAGGAAAATCCCATATTTTCCTATAGTGGGCCTATCTTAACACCGATAGGCTACATCCTGGATCTTCTAAATTGTTGAGAATAAACCCAAACTGATCCAAATGGTTGCATAACCAGACCTAGGCTCTAGGCCTATAAAGTTATTTCAGCATGAAACAAAACAGGAGGTTTGAGTAGTTATTCAAATTAGCCTACATTACATCACTGCAGTTTACAGCCTATGGATACTAATTCTGTACTCACTTGATAACAATAATACATTCCTCATTGCACTGTGTTGTTGTAGCCCAAGTATAATAATTGTCTTGTCTAAAAATGTAGGCCTATGCCTAATCGATAGTGAACTTGCATGCCTAGGGACCACAGAGTGCAGTCTGGAGGAGCACACTACAGATTTGGCATTACATAATCTGTTAACTTTTTTTCTTGGACTTTGACAGGTAAATATTTAGCCTCATATCTAGCTAATATGGCCTAATATCTAGCTAATATTTAGCTTCTTACTTCGGCTACACATCACTAGCCGTGGCTATAGGCTATGCAAGCCTCTCCGCAATAGGCCATTCTTCTTCTCGTGAAATCCCAGGAAGCTATAGGACATTTATTATTATACTTTTTTTCTACTAGGTCTAATAGCCTTTTTTCAGGGGAAAGAAGCAGGTTTGCTTTTACTAATTGCTGAATGTCAAACAGGCCTACAGCATAGAAAATGCATTTTGGGGGAAGTTGAGGAGAGAAAGTGCATTGGTGTGATTGATCACTTTTGGCTGGTTATGATAACATTGTTGCACTGATGCATTGCAAATAGTTGCACAGGACATACAGAGATGAGCACAGTGGAAAGTAAGACCCAAAGGAATAGACAACCAATAGAAAAATAGAAATCACTTGCAAACCACTTTAGCAACGAGGCAATAACATGATGTAAAATATGTGCAAGCTCTGCGTTTGTTGTTTAATTGCTACATTTAAATACATGTTACTATTTTTCATTACGCCTACATGTACATTTAAGTATTATTTGCAATTGTTACTATGACAATGAACTTCCTGAAAGATCTGAATGGTCTGAACCAGTATCTGTGTGTTAGAGACCTTATGAATGGTCTGAACCAGTATCTGTGTGTTAGAGACCTCATGAATGGTCTGAACCAGTGCTAGCTGTGCCAGCTGTGCCACCAGAGACTCTGGGTTCGAGCCCAGGCTCGGTCGCAGCCGGCCGCAACCGGGAGGTCCATGGGGATACGCAAAATTGGCCAAGCGTCCTCCGATTTAGGGAGGGCTTGGCCGGTAGGGATATCCTTGTCTCATCGCGCACTAGCGACTCCTGTGGCGGGCCAAGTGACCGCTAACCAGGTCGCCAGGTGCACGGTGTTTCCTCCGACACATTGGTGCGGCTGGCTTCCGGATTGGATGCGCACTGTATTAAGAAGCAGTGCGGCTTGGTGGGGTTGTGTTTCGGAGGACGCATGGCTTTCGACCTTCGTCTCTCCAGAGTCCGTACGGGAGTTGTAGCGATGAGAAAAGATAGTAACTACTAACAATTGCATACCACGAAATTGGGGAGAAAAGGGGGGTAAAATTTAACATAAAAATAATAAAAAGAAGAAAGATTTACTAAGAGGCCTGAACCATGAAAAGCAGCCCAGACCGCCAAACTTTACCGTTAGCACAGGTAGTGTTCTCCTGGCATCCGCCAAACCCAGATTCTCTCTGCCAGCTGGTGAGGCATGATTCATAACTCCAGAGAATGATTTTCCATTGCTTTGTAGTCTAATGGCGGCAAGCTTTACACCCCTCCAGCCGACTCAGCTCGGCCATGGAAACCCATTTCATGAAGCTCCCGAAGGAACAGTTCATGTGCTGACGTTGCTTCTAGAGACAGGTTGAAACTCTGTAGTGAATGTTTCAACCAAGGACAGGCAATTGTTTTACGCTATGCGTTTGGACAACAAATTAGATGAGGTACGATCACGAATATCCTACCAACGGGACATCAAAAACTGTAATATCTTATGTTTCATGGAATTGTGTCTCAATGATGACATGGATATTCAGCTAGAGGGATATACGCTGCACCGGCAAGATAGAACAGCACACTCTGGTATGACGAGGGGGGGGCGGTCAGTGCATATTTGTAAACATCAGCTGGTGCACGAAATCTAAGGAAGTCTCTAGATTTTTCTCGCCCGAAGTAGAGTATCTTGTGATAAAATGCAGTCCACACTATTTGCATAGAGTGTTTTCAGCTATACTTATCGTGGCTGTTTATTTACCACCACAGACAGATGCTGGCACTAAGACTCAGTCACCCAGAGGAGGCGCTCTGAGTGGCCGGAGACTTTAATGCAGGGAAACTTAAATCAGTTCTACCTAACTTCTATCAACATGTTAAATTTGCAACCTTAGGGAAAAAAATATAGATCCCCTGTACGCCACACACAGAGATGCATGCAAAGCTCTCCCTCGCCTTCCATTTGGTAAATTCAACCACAATTCTATCCTCCTGATTCCTGCTTACAAGAAAAAATTAGAGCAGGAAGCACCAGTGACTCGGTCTATAAAAAAGTGGTCAGATGAAGCAGATGCCAAACTACAGGACTGTTTTGCTATCACAGTCTAGAACATGTTCCGGGATTCTTCCTGTGTCATTGAGAACTACACCACATCAGTCACTGGCTTTATCAATAAGGGCATTGAGGACGTCGACCCCACAGTGACTGTACATACCCCAACCAGAAGCCATGGATTACAGGCAACATTCGCACTGAGCTAAAGGGTAGAGCTGCCGCTTTCAAGGTGCAGGACTCTAACCCGGAAGCTTATAAAAAAATCCTGCTATGCCCTCCGACAAACCATCAAACAGGCAAAGCATCAATACAGGGCTGAGATTGAATTGTACTACACCAGCTCCAACGGTCGTCTCATGTGGCAGGTCTTGCAAACTAATACAGACTACAAAGGGAAGCACAGCCGCGAGATGCCCAGTGACACGAGCCTACCAGACGAGCTAAATCACTTTCATGCTCCCTTCGTGGCAAGCAAAACTGAGGCATGCATGAGACTATCAGCTGTTCTGGACAACTGTGTGATCATGCTCTCCGTAGTCGACGTGAGTAAGACCTTTAAACAGCTCAACAAGGCTGCGGGGCCAGACGGATTACCAGGACATGTGCTCCGGGCATTTGCTGACAAACTGGCAGGTGTCTTCACTATCATTTTCAACATGTCCCTGATTGAGGCTGTATTACCAGCATGTTTCAAGCAGACCACCATAGTTCCTGTGCCTAAGAACACAAAGGCAACCTGCCTAAATGACTACAGACCCATAGCACTCAAGTCCGTAGCCATTAAGTACTTTGAAAGGCTGTTAATGGCTCACATCATATCCCAGAAACACTAGACACACTCCAATTTGCATTCCGCCCAAACAGATCCACAGATGATGTAATATCTATTGAACTCCATACTGCCCTTTCCCACCTGGACAAAAGGAACACCTATGTGAGAATGCTATTCATTGACTACAGCTCGGTGTTCAACACCATAGTAACCTCAAAGCTCATCACCAAGCTGAGTATCCTGGGACTAAACACCCCCCTCTGCAACTGGATCCTGAACTTCCTGACGGGCTGCCCCCAGGTGGTGGGTGTAGGTAGCAACACATCCCCCACGCTGATCCTCAACACTGGAGCCCCTCAGGGGTGCGTGCTCAGTCCCCTCCTGTACTCCCTGTTCACCCATGGCCAGGCACGAACACCATGCACCACACACTCCAACACCATCATTAAGTTCGCAGATGACACAACAGTGGTAGGCCTGATCACCGACAATGACGAGACAGCTTTTAGGGAGGAGGTCAGAGACCTGGCCCGGTGGTGCCAGAATAACAACCTATCCCTCAACGTAACCAAGACTAAGGAGATGATTGTGGGCTCCAGGAAAAGGAGGACAGAGCATGCCCCACTCTCATTGACAGGACTGTAATGGAGCAGGTTGAGAGCTTCAAGTTCCTTGGTGTCCACATCACCAACAAACTAGAATGGTCCAAACACACCAAGACAGTCATGAAGAGGGCATGAGAAAGCCTATTCCCCCTCAGGAAACTAAAAAGATTTGGCATGGTTCCTCAGATCCTCAAAAGGTTCTCCAGCTGCAACATTGAGAGCATCCTCACCCGGTTGCATCACTGCCTGGTACAGTAATTGCTCGGCCTCCGACTGCAAGGAACTACAGAGGGTAGTGCGTACAGCCCAGTACATCATTGGGGCTAAGCTGCCTGCCATCCAGGACCTCTACACCAGGCAGTGTCATAGGAAGACCCTAAACATTGTCAAGACCCCAGCCAGTTGAGTAATGTCCTGTTAAAAATGGTGTAGGTCTTATTTATTTAAAGAAAAGTTAGAAGCAAAAGCCTACAACTATTTTAGCACCGTTTTGCGCTGCTCTGAGGCAAGCATTGGGACTGGTCTTGATAAATCAATTAGATTTTTATTTTCACCTAATCTCCATTTGGGTATCGGTTATACAAGAATTAGAAAATTAGGGCGCAGAAATGTTATGCTCTTAGTGTAACCTTTATTTAACTAGGCATGTCAGTTAAGAACAAATTCTTATTTACATGGACAGCCTACTCTTTCCTCGTGCCCTGCAGGGATTCTTTAGCTAAATAGCCCAGTACTGTACTGCTGACCGTCACATTGTACAGCGCCATATTTTCCATTCCAGCAAGTGCCAGTCAAAAATTTTGGACACACCTACTCATTCCAGGATTTTTCTATATTTTTGCTATTTTCTACATTGTAGAATAACTATACTAATAACTATAAATAACACAGGTGTCCCGCATGCCCTGCATTCTGAAGTACAGACATGGCCTGCTCTCCCTTTATAAGGAATTAGGCACTTTCCCATGTTTACTACAGTATGTATTGTAGACTGCACATTAGCCTAATAAACAAATAAACACATTTCGATAATAAAATCATTATAAAAACGCCTCTTTCAAAATGCAGATGTTGATTTAGTTATGGATGCATAATGAATTACAATGGGACTAAATATCACTGATTTACAGAAATATTGTAACAAAGTTGTCTAATGAAGGCAAACAATTTAGAATCCTCCAATCCTGTAGCCTACTCCCGACCGTCACGTTGTACAGCGCCATCTTTTCCATTCCGTCCCAATGGAAACCCTCAGGGTTATGTTTTTTGTTTTTCTCTGATTAGAAACACCATAATATTAATCAAATTAATTATGCCAAATTTCTTAAAATCAATCCCATATACTATGCTATTACAAAAAAGGTTTTCAATTATCTGGTAATGCCAATACGGAATACAATCAAATGTTTCTCAAAGATTCCCTCTGGTGGTCAAACTAGCAATAACTTGCAGTAACAGAAGAAATGTCTGACAATTAAATGACGTGCCACAGAATGCTGCAGCAGCATGGAAGGTGTGCCGCAGTATGACGCAACTTTTAAAAGAGGACCCACTGTAGCTATGCTGATGAATTAACAATTGAAACAGTTACAGCACCATCAGAACTTAGCTCTGCCTTTTGAATAGAGAGAGGGATCCCTTCTTTACAACACCTTGAGCACAAGGAATGTTAACTGGACCCTGAATGAAAATACTACTTCTCAAGGTCTGTTTAAAAGTTTTTATGTCCCGACTTACACAACTAGCTAAAATCCTTGACTCGGGCTCGTGGAGGACCAAAAACAGCCTTTTATCATGCAGCCCTCAATAGGCATTTAGCATTCACTCTGCCCCATCGCTCCCTCACGTGATGGCTGGGCAGGGCTGGTTCTTTTTAGTGTGTGTGTGTGTGTGTGTGTGTGTGTGTGTGTGTGTGTGTGTGTGTGTGTGTGTGTGTGTGTGTGTGTGTGTGTGTGTGTGTGTGTGTGCGTGCGTGCGTGCGTGCGTGCGTGTGTGCGTGTGCGCGTGTGCGTGTGTGCGTGTGTGTGTGTACGCATGTTTCATTGTCTCAGCCTCTCTGACAGAGGAAACCACTAACTTTGGGGCCAGAGGAGGGGCCACAAGTGGAGGATAGTGCTGGGGAGAATCCCAATTGCATTTCCTTGATTCCTCACGTCCTCTCTCTTCACCTCCTTCTCAAAACCTATCCAATGTGTTTTAGAAGTAGGTGAGGAGAGAGGACATGAGGAATCAAGGAAGTGCCATTTAGATTCTCCCCTGGACTCTCCCTCTGTCCCTCAGTCACTCGGTACAAGGCCTTCAAAGAGTTATGTCAAGAGGTTGCCACCAAAAACGGGCATACATAATATTATAATACTATACTTCGTTCATCACGTCAGGAAGCAGAGAGCTCTTCAAATGAACCCAACCATCCTAGTTAACGTAACAGTAAATAAGTTGCAGTTGTCGAGTGTAGTGAGTTTGACTTCATTGTACAAGAGCAGTTATTGTTGTACCAAGAGTTGTGATGAAAAGTTCAAACTCATCAGAAATATAAACCACCTGCAATGGCAGTTCACACCAATGATGTCATATATGAATGCAGTAACCTATACTGTATAATAAATATGAGGTCTATAGTTCAGACTCATTGCAATAGAAACAACGTCCAGTGTGAATGCTGCAATGCCAAGCAATGATGTCATTTAAAGTAAATTATGTCTATCGTTCAACCTCATTACAATCAAATGTAAATGCAGGGGTCCAGACCAGTGATGTGCCAGACTGCCAGGAGACTGAAGTGAAGCCGAGCTGAGGGAAGGTCAGGATGATGGATGCATCCTGACGTGCCCACTGCCCATGATGTCAGAGCCGGGAATAGCAGCTGCAGTGCAGTGCGTGGGTATGGGTGGAGGTGCCAGGAGGAGAGGAGATGGCCGCCTGTCCACCCACCCGCCTGGTCTGCCTGCCCTAGTTTAGGCGGGCAGAAGAAAGACTCCATTCATTTATTGTGGTGGGGTTGTGCCATCACTGTAGCTCCCAGGGGATCGGCCTCATCAATGAGAGGCCAGCTGGGAGGATGTCACAGCGCCCATCTCCCCACATACAGTACTGTAGCAAGGATTGTACCAGTTTGCCTGCCACATGCATGACTCCACCTCCTCAGAGTGTTCTGGTCCGGTCCAGCTTGTTCGCTGCTGTCTATGTGTTAGATGAGGTATAGTTTAGAGCTGTTACATTGGTGGTGAGGTTTCTGTGCCACTGCTTATGGAGTGCACATGCTGCACATGTGGTGTCAACGGAACTTCCAGAAGAGAATGGCTATGTGTTCACAAATGCTGGATCTAATGGGCCTACTCTGATAAAGACATACTTTATGACATCTTTGTATTGGCCTTGCACTGCAAAGTGACACCACCCTCTAGTGCAAACTTCACAATCTGAGTGGCTGTGTGTGTGTGTGTGTGTGTGTGTGTGTGTGTGTGTGTGTGTGTGTGTGTGTGTGTGTGTGTGTGTGTGTGTGTGTGTGTGTGTGTGTGTGTGTGTGTGTGTGTGTGTGTGTGTGTGTGTGTGTGTGTGTGTGTGTGTGTGTGTGTGTGTGTGTGTGTGTGTGTAGTGTGTACGTAGCTGAGGTTTGCATGCAGAGCAGCTCTGCTCATAAAGCACCAGGATGTAGTAAGCAGTTAACACTAGACTGCCTGGCATTTTCCATTTGACTGTTTTACCCACAACATTTATTCCATCTCCTGTATTGACCACTACTATCTATGACCTCTTATGGAGCACTGCTGTAACCCTAGCTGTAGGGCGCATACCTTTACACTATCTATGTGCTAAAGGAGACAGAATCCTGCTTCTGTGTCCTTAAGGAGAGTGAAGGAAGAGAGGAGTGAAGGAAGGAAGGAGTGAAGGAAGAAAGGGAGGATAGTAGTGAAGGAAGGAAGGAAAGAGAGAGAAGAGGAGAGGTGTGTGAGCTGCACAGATGTGTGTTTACCAGGGCCTGCATCAGCAGCAGCTGCTGTGTTTTGCATGCCACGGAAGCAGTGAGGAGATTTACATTACTGGTTTGATTTCATGAACGTGATCGTTGTTTTGGATTAGAAGGGAGGGATGGAGTGCAGCTGGACCTCAGTGATACCAGGGCAGTGGAATCATTGAAAAGGGCCTGGATCGTGGAGGTGCTGCCGGAAACTGATCCAAGCATACCATTATCAGCTCTTATGGACCAGAACATGACACACACACACACACACACACACACACACACACACACACACACACACACACACACACACACACACACACACACACACACACACACACACACACACACACACACACACACACACACACACACACACACACACACAGATAGACGCATACACACATAAACCCCCCCACCCACACACACCCACACAGATAGACACATACACACATAACCCCCCACCCCCCCCACACACACGCACAGATAGACACACACACACACACACACCACACACACACACACACACAGATACACACACACACACACATACACCCCCACACACACACACACACACACACACAGATACACACACACACACACACACACACACACACACACACACACACACACACACACACACACACACACACACACACACACACACACACACACACACACACACACACACACACACACACACACACACACACACAGATAGACGCATACACACACACACACACAGCCAAAGATGCAGGACTAATTGCTCTCTAATTTAAATAGGATGGTCCAAAGCTGACTGCTATAAAAACCCACAGTTCCATGACATCAAACGTGGCACACAGTCAACCATGGAAAAGAACATTGAGGCCAGGCGCAGACCATTTCCCCATGATTGGTTGTTGTATCATATTAATTTCATGCTAAGCGGACGCTAATATTCCAGGGAGATTGATAATGCATGGGAGGGGAGCTGTGCTGCTGTAACCTCAAGGAAGGACCTTGTAGGAGTAGAAGGGTCTGTGACCTGAGTGTTGTGAGCACTGGGGGCCAGAGGTGTCTGATACCGTATACTTATGCAAATAGAGGGCGTGTGTGCGTGTGTGTGTGTGTGTGCTAATCAGAGAGCAAACAGCCCTAAGTCTCTGGGGAAACCGGAAACTGTACACAGTTAGGGGAAAGGTGTCACATTAGTGTGTGTGTATGCAATAACAGTTTATCTTCAGCAACGGAAAGTTACAAAGTTGTTTTCCATAAGCTTCGCTATTTGCCGATCTTGTGTCAGCCAGAACCATAGCATCTATTTTGTCTGGTTACTGTGTGTGTGTGTGTGTGTGTGTGTGTGTGTGTGTGTGTGTGTGTGTGTGTGTGTGTGTGTGTGTGTGTGTGTGTGTGTGTGTGTGTGTGTGTGTGTGTGTGTGTGTGTGTGTGTGTGTGTGTAGAAACAAGAAACAAGGAATGTGTGTGTGTGTGTGTGTGTGTGTGTGTGTGTGTGTGTGTGTGTGTGTGTGTGTGTGTGTGTGTGTGTGTGTGTGTGTGTGTGTGTGTGTGTGTGTGTGTGTGTGTGTGTGTGTGTGTGTGTGTGCCTGGGTGTGTTTGTGCGTGTGTATGAGCCTCTGTATCCCTCATTGTAAAGCTCCTAACCTCATACCTCTCTAAAGTGAAAGCCCATGCAGTTTGAAGAGGGAGTATTGTGCTGACTGACCCTGGCCCATAGCTCAGGTTCCCTCCCTTACTCCCCTCAGCACACAGTGTCCTGCCCAGTGCTATCTGCTCTGGCAACCCACAATAGATGGACCAGCTCATTGTGTGTTGAGTGTGTAATATAACTCTCCTTCAGACTCGTTTGGGGGTGTTGTCTCGGTGTGTTGTTGTGATGTATTATCTTGGTGTGTTGACTTGGTGTGTTGTCTTGGTGTGTTGTCGTGGTGTGTTGTCTTGGTGTGTTTTCTTGGTGTATTGTTGTGTTGTGTTTTCTTGGTGTGTTGTCGTGGTGTGTTTTCTTGGTGTGTTGTCTTGGTGTGTTGTGTTGTCTTGGTGTGTTGTCTTGGTATGTTGTCATGTGTTTTCTTGGTGTGTTGTTGTGATGTGTTGTCTTGGTGTGTTGTCTTGGTGTGTTGTCGGGGTGTGTTGTCTTGGTGTGTTGTCTTGGTATGTTGTCGTGGTGTGTTGTCTTGGTGTGTTTTCTTGGTGTGCTGTTGTGTTGTGTTTTCTTGGTGTGTTGTCGTAGTGTGTTGTCTTGTGTTGTCTTGGTGTGTTGTCTTGGTGTGTTGTGTTGTCTTGGTGTGTTGTCTTGGTATGTTGTCATGTGTTTTCTTGGTGTTGTTATGTTTTCTTGGTGTGTTGTCGTGGTGTGTTGTTATGTTGTGTTTTCTTGGTGTGTTGTCATGGTGTGTTGTCATGTGGTTTCTTGGTGTGTTGTTGTGTTTTCTTGGGGTGTTTTCTTGGTGTGTTGTCGTGGTGTGTTTTCTTGGTGTGTTGTCGTGGTGTGTTGTCTTGGTGTGTTGTCGTGGTGTGTTGTCGGGGTGTGTTGTTGTGTTTTCTTGGTGTGTTGTCTTGGTGTGTTGTCGTGGTGTGTTTTCTTGGTGTGTTTTCTTGGTGTGTTGTCGTGGTGTGTTTTCTTGGTGTGTTGTCGTGGTGTGTTGTCGGGGTGTGTTGTTGTGTTTTCTTGGTGTGTTGTCTTGGTGTGTTGTCGTGGTGTGTTGTCTTGGGGTGTTGTCTTGGTGTGTTGTCGGGGTGTGTTGTTGTTGTGTGTTCCACCGCTGCCCCAAGACCCCAATAACCACCCTTTCATTTACTGAGCCCTCTCCTTGTTAGGTTCATTGGAGAGGCTACTGCTCTCTCTCTCTCTCTCTCTCTCTCTCTCTCTCTCTCTCTCTCTCTCTCTCTCTCTCTCTCTCTCTCTCTCTCTCTCTGTCTGTCTTTCTCTCTCTTTTTCTATATCTCATTTGTACTGTCTTGTCTCTCTCTTTTGTTAGCTAGATATACCTGTGTCTGCCACCGTGATAAAGCTTGGTCCCACCTGTTTCTCACAATGTTAAACCTGACATCTCTTTCACAAATAGTGAGGAAGATCCGAGAAGAGAGAAGTCTGAGTCCCATGTTGCAAGTGTGATCATATTCCCTCCACTGCCACTCCCCTCCCCCAGTCCCATAGAGCCCTGCTCTTATCCACATTATGTGTTGTCTGGGCCTGTCCAGCAGGCTCCCAGCAAGGAGTTACTTCTCTGTCTCTCTCCCAGGCTGCCTTGGAGCCCGTGCTCTTCCGTTCCTCTCCTCTCACCCCGTTGTCATGACCACAACAGGCACGGAATGCTGGGAACTCGGCAATGATCAGCCTAAAGATCAAAAAATTATTGTCACGCCATTAAAATGTATCGCTGATAATGTTTTATGATGAAGTAGTGTGTCTCTAGTGTGTGTGTATTTATGTTTGTGCGCGCGTGCGTGTACATGTATGCACATGCGTGTGTGTTTGTGTCTGTCACAATGAGTTTCCCTCATTGGGGACCGAGGCAGTCTGCATAGTAATTGAAATGCTCATCAGAGACTTCAGCTCAGGGGACTGCATTATAATGTATCTGGTCTAGTGTAACAGAGCTCATGGTGAGTCCACAGTAAAAGGGATCATTTTCTAAATCGTTTGTCAGTCATGGCATTCGTATAACCGAGACAGTGATTTTTTTCCTGTTCAGTGCTCACTCAGACCCAGTTATTTATCAGTGGCAGTCGGGAAGTGGCCACTTGGCCCCTGTGTTTTGTAAAGGCCCAGAAGTCTAGGAACCTGGTAACCAAGCGCTGGGGTTTTTAACTGGCCTTTGAAACGGCCCCGGAGTCGGACGATGGTTGCTCTGGCTCTGTGGATATATATATTCATTTTATTTTTCATGGCAGAATAATTGATTCCACATAGGGCCACTGTCACCAAGCCCCATATTCTTCCCTAGATTACCCTCCCACTCTCCTCTCTCCCATATTCTATCCCAGAACCCAGACTCCACAATGTTTGGGCATCCCGATTTGCTCTTGCACGGCTATCAATCAATTAGCTCCGCCCCCCCCACGGTCAGCACTAAGATCAACAACGTGACTGCCAGTTCCATATGAAGGAGAATCAAAGAAAACAAAGTCCTTCAACTTTTCTCAAAGCTTCTCTAAACAAGTGAGGTGTTTGCATTAAAGGCCTGAGAACTTGTCTGAGATCAGTGTAAGATAACATATCAGGGAATGACAGCCTGATTGATTAGTTTATCTTGGGCGGGACGTTAAGACTGCTGCTGGCAATGTAATTTAATTAAGTGTGTTTTGGGAATGTTTTGAATAGAGGCCCAGTTTGCTGAGGTCTTGGGAGGGTTAGCTGCTGCTCCTAACACTGAAGCAAAGTAATGTCACTCATTTGTTTGCTTCTCCCAGATGAGATCTTTCATTAAAATTAGTGTTACATCAACACATTGTGTTATGACATGGGCCGGGATTTAATCCAATGCAGATTAACAACCTGCACACAGCAATAGACTTTTAAAAGCTATTTCCCCGACATTTACGGAGATCATGTTCGCTGTAAACGCAAAGTTAGCTCAAGCAGAAAAGTAAATCGCAGTGCACAGGTCGTTTTGTCTGCAATTGTTGGAATCTCTGTCATGGTCTTTTCCAGGTTAGATACAATGTCCGGTCAGTTCCATAACTCATACAGGTTCTCCTTCTTGTACCATTGCTTACCTTACAGAAATACTCTGGCCTGTATTTAACCATGCTGTCTCTCTCCCTCCCTCTCTCTCTCCTCAGAGCTCCGGAGATCATCCTGGGCCTGCCCTTCTGTGAGGCCATCGACATGTGGTCCCTGGGCTGTGTCATCGCTGAGCTCTTCCTAGGCTGGCCCCTTTACCCAGGGGCCTCCGAGTACGACCAGGTAGGTCTGAGGGTCTGCCCATAGGGGAGATAAGGAGTGATGCCTAAATGAGAGAAAGCATCCAAGACAAGAGCTAAAAGACGTTGTTTCTGAATGCTACAATAAACAGGAAATGCAATCAATCAAGGTGTGCATTTTGCAACAGTGGCGTACTAAGAGTTATTACTGCTTTCACATAGGATTTACAGTATTTTGCCTGTAGAAAGAATTGGGAAATGTTTATATGATCCCCTTAAAAACAGTCCCATTTTTACCACATTGCCTGCATATGCCTTTTATATCTCCCGCATGCCGGCACACTGGTGATGTAGAGGTGTGCCGATGTGGGTAGGCATTTATTTGAATAAATCCATTGAATATACACTATCAAAAAGAAATCCAATATTCATTTGTTTAGACAGGTCCTAAGAAACATTATAACACTAATAAAATGTAGATAATCCACTTGTTAATTAAACTCCATAACATGCTGGCTAAATCTTGTAATAAATGAGTCAACCAGACAAGATGATCATGAGCAGCACTCACTTCAACGTAGCTAACATTTCCCCAGTCTAACCAATCGATTGTCTGAAAGCAGTGCGATGGTGCTGTCCCATTCAAAACGGTGCTGAAGTTATAATGTAGTTGACCACACGCGGGTAGGCTATTGCTTCAAATGTACAGTGTTACAAAGATTGGAATTACTTTGGGAGTTTCAGTATGAAAAATTTTGATACATGCCTTCAATTGCGTTAGCCTACTTTATTCTAATATTTTTATAATTCAGTTATATTTATTCCCACAGTAATTCTTTATGGATCCATCAAGTTGTGGTTCAGAAAACAGTGCATGCTTAGTGGTTGGCTGTGACACGAAGTGACATGCCTCACAAAGTTTAGAACTGGCAAGACAATGGGTGAACGGGTGAAAGAAAACAGCTTGATTTGCTCCGAGAGATGGAGCAACACTCGCGCAAGGCTTTCCCATAGAGCCTAATGTGAGTTTGTTAAAGAGAAAGAGAGAGATAGAGAGAGAAGAGGAGGAACAGAAAGAGAGAGAAGAGAGGAACAGAAAGAGAGAGAAGAGAGGAACAGAAAGAGAGAGAGATGAGCGGAACAGAGAGATGTGTTGCTCTAGAGCACCAGAGCGCTGCTAATTGGGGCGAGTGGCTCAGTGGCATCTGCTGGGATAAACAGAGAGGTTGCAGAGGGATCAGGAGCTGCCTGTCTGTCGGAGGAGACGAGACACCACACAGACACAAACAGAGACGCATGCATGCACACACACGCACTCACACACAGGCCTCATTCCTATCACTCACATAACAGGACCAACCCTACACAGTACACACAGGAACCCAGGCAGCATCTGATACTGCCTGACATCAGATCTCTCCAGGTGTTTTTCTTGGATAGGTCTTCTGGTCGGTGAAAACTCATGGCCAGTAATAAATCACAGTTAGGGCAGAGTTTTTCCTGACCACATGACCTCACCAGGTTGACCCTGCTGTGAAAATGTGTCACATCTAATGTACAACACAACCTTGTGACACACTGTCATTTGATTAATAATGGATGATACTGCATCAGTATGGGTCTGGGCATATTCCCTCTGCAGTGAACATATTGGGGAGTTATGATTATTATAGCATAATTACCCCCAATGATTTCCCCCAGCAATGATTTTATAACTCACTAAGATTTTCAGTTAAATCAATTTACCTCAAAAGGGCAAAACAATATCCAATTAATTGTGCCTTATTTTGCATGTCTTAATTTTAATTATGTTTGGATGATTGTGTGAAACTCTGAATGCATAGTTGATGTGTTATTTGATATTTGTCCTCCTGTAGATCCGATACATATCTCAGACACAGGGGCTGCCTGCGGAGTACCTCCTGAGTGCAGGGACTAAGACTACCAGATTCTTCAATAGAGACACAGACTCCACCAACTACCCCCTATGGAGGCTGAAGGTAGGACTGTAGCACACACACACAGAAAAATACTAATTATGATTGCCCTTTTGTTGCACCAAAACTTTCCATAAATATCAAAAGGGCAGTTAGGTTTCACAGAGCGTTGTTCCAGGGGAGTCAATACTGTACAAATATAGAAGCTCATTGTGAGGCATTCACAGTGAGACTCAACGCTGGCTCTAAACAAAGTGAAATCCTAATGACAGCTACATGGATTTGTGTGAGAGGATTTGGTAACTGGAACTGGGTCTGACGAATCCAGCTCGGGGGGTGTCTCTTCACACGTACACACACACACGCACGCACACACACACACACACACACACACACACACACACACACACACACACACACACACACACACACACACACACACACACACACACACACACACACACACACACACACTCGCACACACTTGCACGCGCACGCACACACCTCTATGCAGGGACTCAGTGGAGCTGTCCTGTTTTTTCCTCATTAACTGGGTAAAATGTATTGTGTCATAGTAATGAATTTCCTCCTCTTCCTCCGAAGAGGAGAGGCGAAACGGATCAGAGGACCAATACGCGGCGTGGTAATTGTCCATGGTTCTTTTTAATACGTTAAGGTACACATGAACAACTGACTACAAAAAACAAGAAATGTGAAAACTCAAAACAGTCCTATCTGGTGCAGAGACAGAGAAAGGAACAATCACCCACAAACACACAGTGAAACCCAGGCTACCTAAGTATGATTCTCAATCAGAGACAACTAATGACACCTGCCTCTGATTGAGAACCATACTAGGCCGAAACATAGAAATACCCAAATCATAGAAAAACAAACATAGACTGCCCACCCAACTCACGCCCTGACCATTCTAACTAAATACAAAACACAGGAAATAAAGGTCAGAACGTGACAGTACCCCCCCCCCCCAAAGGTGCGGACTCCGGCCGCAAAACCTTGACCTATAGGGGAGGGTCTGGGTGGGCGTCTGTCCGCGGTGGCGGTTCTGGCGCGGGACGCGGACCCCACTTCACAATTGTCTTAGTCCGCCTTATTGTCCGCCTCCGTGGCTTTCTCACCATGGCCACCCTTATCAATGACCCCACTAGACAGAGGGGCAGCTCTGGGCAGAGAGGGACTGGCGACTCTGGGCAGAGGGGGACTGGCGCCTCTGGGCAGAGGGGGACTGGCGCCTCTGGGCAGAGGGGGACTGGCGCCTCTGGGCAGAGGGGGACTGGCGCCTCTGGGCAGAGGGGGACTGGCGCCTCTGGGCAGAGGGGGACTGGCGGCAGCGGCGCCGGACAGGCGGGACACTCCGGCAGCGGCGCCGGACAGGCAGGACGCTCCGGCAGCGGCGCCGGACAGGCGGGGCCACCTGCAGGGAGGAGACAGAGAGACAGCCTGGTGCGTGGAGCTGCCAGAGGAACCAACAGGCTGGGGAGACCTTCAGGAGGCTTGGTGTTAGGAGGAGCCTGAAGGACCGGGCTGTGGGGGAGCACTGGAGCTCTGGTGCACAACCTTGGTACCACTTCCCCAGGCTGGACAACTACTCTAGCCCGGACCCTCCAGAGTGCAGGCACAGGTTGAACCGGGCTGTGGGTAAGCATGGGAGATCTAGTGCTTACTACACGCACCTCTCCCTTAGGCTCCACTCCCACATTTGCCCGGCACGAGCGGAGCGCAGGCAGAAGACGCACTGCACCCTCCCAGCGCCCCGGAGACACAGCACGCAGAGCCGGCGCAGGATAACCTGGACCAAAACTGCGTACCGGCAACCAGACCCGCTGAGCAGGCACCATACGCCCTGGCTCAATGCCCACACTCGCATGGCACTTTCGGGGGGCTGCCCTATAGCGCACCGGGCTATGGACACGCACTGGCGACACCGTGCGCTTAACCGCATAACACGGTGCCTGACCAGTAATGCGCTGCTTATAATAAGCACGAGGAGTGAGCTCAGGTCTGCTACCTGGCTTAGTACCACACCTCGTCTGCCCCCCAAAAAAAAATTGGGGGCTGCCTCTCGTACATGTCGCACTGCCTCCTCACATCGCCGGCTCCTCTCTCCGGCTGCCTCTGCTCTCCTAGCTGCCTCCACCTGTTCCCATGGAAGGCGATCCTTTCCCGCCAGGATCTCCTCCCAGGTGTAGCAACCCTTGCCGTCCAATACATCCTCCCATGTCCATTCCTCCTGTGATGCTGGCCGCTGTTGTTGCTGCTGCTGTCGTCGCTGCTGTTTTTTACCACGCCGCTCGGCCCTTGGTGGGTGATTCTGTAATGAATTTCCTCCTCTTCTTCCGAAGAGGAGAGGCGAAACGGATCAGAGGACCAATACGCGGTGTGGTAATTGTCCATGGTTCTTTTTAATACGTTAAGGTACACATGAACAACTGACTACAAAAAACAAGAAATGTGAAAACTCAAAACAGTCCTATCTGGTGCAGAGACAGAGACAGGAACAATCACCCACAAACACACAGTGAAACCCAGGCTACCTAAGTATGATTCTCAATCAGAGACAACTAATGACACCTGCCTCTGATTGAGAACCATACTAAGCCGAAACATAGAAATACCCAAATCATAGAAAAACAAACATAGACTGCCCACCCAACTCATGCCCTGACCATACTAACTAAATACAAAACACAGGAAATAAAGGTCAGAACGTGACAGTCATGTGGCGTATCTGCAGACATAGTTTTGTGTTGCACGTCCTGACTCCACAATACTAATATCTTAGCTGGATACAGCTATATTCACTGCTCCACTGCACTTAGTGATGTTCTCTTCCAAGATTGGTCAGGTCTCAACACAAGTGTGTCTTAAATGGCACCGTAGTGCCTATAAAGTGCACTATTTTTGACCCTGTTCTAAGGTAGTGCACTATATAGGGAATAGGGTAGGGTGCACGACGTTGGCAAATAATCTAATTACGTTTTTTTACCAAATATTGCAAAACGTGTGTTGAGATTCTATAGTTGGTGTTGTATGGCATGACAACTATTGAAAAGCCAGGTACAGTAGAAGTTGTTGTGACGGGGTAGAAACCAAAGTGTTGGTCAGAGTTTCCCAGGTACAGTAGAAGTTGTTGTGACGGGGCAGAAACCAAAGTCTTAGTCAGAGTTTTCCAGGTACAGTAGAAGTTGTTGTGACGGGGTAGAAACCAAAGTGTTGGTCAGAGTTTCCCAGGTACAGTAGAAGTTGTTGTGACATGGCAGAAACCAAAGTGTTGGTCAGAGTTTCCCAGGTACAGTAGAAGTTGTTGTGACGTGGCAGAAACCAAAGTGTTGGTCAGAGTTTCCCAGGTACAGTAGAAGTTGTTGTGACGGGGTAGAAACCAAAGTGTTGGTCAGAGTTTCCCAGGTACAGTAGAAGTTGTTGTGACGTGGCAGAAACCAAAGTGTTGGTCAGAGTTTCCCAGGTACAGTAGAAGTTGTTGTGATGGGGTAGAAACCAAAGTGTTGGTCAGAGTTTCCCAGGTACAGTAGAAGTTGTTGTGACGTGGCAGAAACCAAAGTCTTAGTCAGAGTTTCCCAGGGGACCCTTATTACATTTGAATGTTACATTCATGGCGTAAAAAAAGTGCACTCTCTTGCGATGTGGATATTGCACATGCCAATATTGCAATTTCAATTAAAATGTCATTATTTGTGAAGCCCTAGAATAGAGTACCATTTAGGACACATGCCTTAGTTCTTATCCGTACAAAATGACGCGCAACAATACTACATTGACATCCAATAATATAGCGTGCTCCTTGCATACTAATGTTGACCTTTCAGTAAGTTTGGATGATAACAACCTGTCTGTTTTAAAGTGTGTGTGTTTGCCTGTGTGTGTGTGTGTGCGTATGTGCTCTCAAGTTATACAAGAGCCTGTCCCAGACAAGTTATTACTATGTATATAATAACACGGCTGCAACTGCATCTTTTTCCATGGTTGTTGGCATGTGGAAAATCGAATAGCTAGCAACCAACAACCTTTTCCCCTTCACTGAGTCAGACACAGGGATAGGGTTGTCAGAGTGATTGCTAAGCTTCACTTCGATCTTGGCTTGCTGTGTTTTTCCATTTGACAGAAACCGTGAACATTGTGATACTGTAATACTACATTGTTTTGTCAGAGAGTGTTCCTCTGCTAATAGGTCTGTAAGATTATTGTGGGTGTGTATGTGTATTTGTGTGTTTCCATGCGTATATGTGTGTCCCTGCCTGTGTGTGTGTGTCCATGCGCACATTTGTGTGTGTGTGAGCACAGATATGTATGTATTCCACCACACCAGCCCTGCTCCCCAGACATGGCTGTTTGATTAGTGTTTGTGTGTTACCCCAGGGTTGCTAAAAGGGCATTCTTATTCCTCCTAGCTAGCTCAGTGCTGCTAACCTGCTCATTCCTGCTAGCTCAGTCCTGCTAGCTAGCTCAGTGCTGCTAACTTGCTCATTCCTGCTAGCTCAGTCCTGTTAGCTTGCTCAGTCCTGCCAGCTTGCTCAGTGCTGCCAACTTTCTCATTTTTGCTAGCTAGCTCAGTCCTGATATCTTGCATAGTCCTGCTAGCTAGCTTGCTCAGTCCTGCTAGCTTGCTCAGTCCTGCTAGCTAGCTCAGTCCTGCTAGCTTGCTCAGTCCTGCTGCTGGTTAACATGAATCTGTAATGAGGAAAATGTAAATATTTTCAGAGACTAGAGGAACTCTGATGAGAACTGAATGGAACATCTGCTTCTTGTCTTCTCTCCACAGACACCAGAGGACCACGAGGGAGAGACGGTGATCAAGTCCAAGGAGGCCCGGAAGTACATCTTTAACTGCCTGGATGATATGGCTCAGGTTCAGAGCACTGTATATACAACACACACACACACACACACACACACACACACACACACACACACACACACACACACACACACACACACACACACACACACACACACACACACACACACACACACACACACACACACACCCTCAGGCAGCAGACACCCCAATGCATATGCAGTTAGTCTCAGAGGGAAATGAAAGCAGCTGCACTCTGACCGAATCCCTTCCTCATTTCTGATTCTTCTTTTCTTTTTTTCTTCTTAATAAATGACAGACCAATATCGGAGTCGAGCATGTGGTCAACTCGGTCACAGTCTTTGATGTGTTTAGTTTGCTTTTTTATTTAAGCTGGGTAGAATGTTGTGGCCATCCCATAATTGGATGTGTATGTGTAGTACATGTACACAACATGACAGAGAAGGTTAGAGGAGCTGCAGTGTGAGAACCCAGACAGTGTTGTGTCTATGACTCAGCGAGTTAGCCTTTAGCCCTATGCTAGGTTGTATTCATTAGTAAAAAGAAAATAGGTGTTTCTTGTTGAACAAGTCCAGGTAGTCCCAGCCTGTTTCAGTCCGGTTTCTTCTGTTTGGTGCCTAATGTACATGACCCTGCCTCTCACCAGCCAAGGTTTACCCATTTGGGAACCCATTTGTTTGATAAAGCAAAGAGAGGACACATTACAATGTTAAGTAACCAGAAAGTGACTCATACCCAACCCTGGTGTGGAAAGCACTGTCAACAGACAGCTTTATATGTTATGTCACTCGTCTCACAACTTGTCTCCTCTCCCTAATGCTCATTCTGATCACAGTGGGAAAGTTGAGACAGACCTATACACATTTTGCAGATTATGATGATATGATAGTGTCTCTGTCCATATTTTGTTCTTACTGTCACCTGCCCAAACATACTCGTTTTTCCAGCACACATACAGTACATACAGGTAATGACGCATTGAAACCCTGATACATTTCCCAGGCATCAAAAATGTCTTGTTTCTTCAACGGAGGATAAGGAGCTGTCAATGTACATGACCATTTAAGTCAGGTAATATGACTGCAGTTTCTTCCACAAACACACACACACACACACACACACACACACACACACACACACACACACACACACACACACACACACACACACACACACACACACACACACACACACACACACACACGCACACGCACACGCACACGCACACACACACACATACACGCACACAACACGCACACAGTCTGGCACAAAAAGCCCTTGGGATCCTCCACCTCATGCAAACCCTCACTTCTCTGTTGTCCCATTTGGACTATTAGAGTTGACCTGTGCCCAGCCAGAGTGCTCCAGGTCGGGCATAGCATGCATAGCGTGCAGCCACAGAGGCAGCGGTGCTCAGTGAAGTTAGTGCCTCTGCCTGAGCTAGTTTAGGAGGCCATACCTCCAAGCTGCTCCTACTCCCAGACACAAAACATTGGTCTAATGAAATCAACATGCACAGGCCAGATCACCAGGGTCAGCACTCACTCTGATCCTCTCTGACCCATACTACGCTCACAAACACACACACACACACACACACACACACACACACACACACACACACACACACACACACACACACACACACACACACACACACACACACACACACACACACACACACACACACACACACACACACACACACACACACACACACACACACACACACACAAGGTTACTGAAAGAAACAGAGTAGACTGAGAGTCAGTCCTAATGAGGAGAAAATCTCAGGCTCAGAATCCAGGGCTAGATAAATAAATAAGCAGTGTGGACATCTGTCTTCATTTGTATAATGGACGATAGCTGAAGGCACAGAGGGACTGGAGAGAGAGATTTGGGTCAGTTACCGGGACGTCTGCCCATGTTGAGATTGTTGTTGCCTCCACACTGTCGTGGGAAATGTGGGGAGAACTTAAAGTTCTGGAGGACCCATCTCCAATCCCTTTTTAGGACCAGCTCAACTGAATGGAGCCTGATGGAGGTCTAAATAGAATTAGGGAGGGCAAGACATCTGGGTGGTGAGTACATTTTAACCACACCACTTTGAGACCCAGCATGACTTTACAATAATGTTACTGACAGTGAAGCAATCGCTGAAATACAAGCATACTGCTCCTCACGTTCAGATTCACTTAAGTCACCAGATCCTCAAAACGTTGCACCATTGAGAGCATCTTGACCGGTTGCATCTTAATGGTATGGCAACCATTAACCATCGCAACAGAGGGTAGTGCGTACGGGCCAGTACAACAATGGGGCCAAGCTTCCTGCCATCCAGGACCTATATACTAGTCGATGTCAGAGGAAGGCCCACAAAATTGTCTAAGACTCCAGTCACCCAGGTCATAGACTGTTGTCTCTGCTAGTCCTGGGCCAGATAGTCCTGAGGCATGGTCCTAGGGCTCAGGTCCTCAGAGAGAGAGAGAGAGAGCGAGAGAGAGAGATTAAATTCACACAGGACACCGGATAGGACAGGAGAAATACTCCAGATATAACAGACTGGCCCTAGCCCCCCGACACATAAACTACTACAGCATAAATCCTGGAGGTTGAGATAGGACAAATTGTACAAATTCCCTCGAGTAACCTGTACCCCCGCACATTGACTTGTATGTACCCCCTGTATACAGCCTCGTTATTGTTATTTTATTGTGTTACTTTTTATACCTTTTTGACCTTAGTTAATTTAGTAAATATTTTCATAACTATTTCTTGATTTGCATTGTTAGTTCAGGGCTTGTAAGTTCGCATTTCACGGTAAGGTCTAAACCTGTTGTATTCAGCATTTCACGGTAAGGTCTAAACCTGTTGTATTCAGCATTTCACGGTAAGGTCTAAACCTGTTGTAATTCAGCATTTCACGGTAAGGTCTAAACCTGTTGTATTCAGCATTTCACGGTAAGGTCTAAACCTGTTGTATTCAGCATTTCACGGTAAGGTCTAAACCTGTTGTATTCAGCATTTCACGGTAAGGTCTAAACCTGTTGTATTCAGCATTTCACGGTAAGGTCTAAACCTGTTGTATTCAGCATTTCACGGTAAGGTCTAAACCTGTTGTATTCAGCATTTCACGGTAAGGTCTAAACCTGTTGTATTCAGCATTTCACGGTAAGGTCTAAACCTGTTGTATTTGCCGCATGTGACAAATACAATTTGATTTGATTTGAATATAGGACTATACTCAATGTTTTTGTTTTTTGTGTTGTGGCAGGATAAAGAGAAGTGATGGTTATGCTAAAAGTCTTCTACTGCTTCGCTGCTCTTGAACTTAATTATCAAGCACACTCCTATGGAGACATTGCTCTGTCTCTGCATTTAATCAATCTACTCTACAGTAGCTATGCATGGTATTCTCTGTAACATTCAAATACGTACATTTCTACTGTTCAGACATACAGAGGCGAGGCGACATATTTGCAATCCGACCGTGCGCATTTCCCAAAGTCATCTTTCCCTGGTAGATGACAGTGTGGTTATTTCCTCACCTCATTCCAGAGATTATTCCTTTATCATGCCAAGTGATGATGTGCGAGGCGGGGAGGGGTTAGGGACAGAGCCTGAATAACTTGAATGAGAACTGAATCAGATTGGTTGGCGTTTACTGGCTGTACATCAGATTGTCTGTGTAGCAGGGCTACAGAGATAAGCCGTGTGTCTTTATGAAAAACGGGCCCACTATCTTGTCATGGTAATCCCAATAAACAGCATGTCTATCCCTGACCCTGTCTGTGTCCCTGTACCCCAGACATAGATATGCCATTGAAGGCTGTACGCTGCTCCAGATCAGATCAGTATTTGCCTCCTCAGCCTGTGACTCTTCCTCGACCTCTCTCTGCTTCTGCCTCAGCCCCTGCCTCTACCTCTCTATCTCTCTCTGCCCCTGCCTTTGTCTCTTCCTCTACCTCTCTCTCTCTGCCTCTACCTCACTTTCTGCCTCTACCCCCCCTCTGTCTCTACCCCCCAGCCTCTACCTCTCTCAGCCTCTACCTCTCCCTCTACCTCTCACTCAGCCACTACCTCACTCTCTAACTCTCTCTCAGACTCTACCTCTCCCTCTCCCTCTACCTCTCTCTCAGCCTCTCTACCTCTCGCTCTACATCTACCTCTCTCTCTATCTCTCTCTCTACCTCTACCTCTCTCTCTACCTCTACCTCTCGCTCTACATCTACCTCTCTCTCAGCCTCTACCTCTCTCTCTACCTCTCGCTCAGCCTCTACCTCCCTTTCAGCATCTACCTTTCTCTCTGCCTCTACCTCGCTCTCTATCTCTTCCTCTACCTCTCTCTCAGCCTCTACCTCTCTCTCTCTACCTCTCTCTCAGCCTCTACCTCTCTCTCTCTACCTCTCTCTCAGCCTCTACCTCTCTCTCTCTACCTCTCTCTCAGCCTCTACCTCTCTCTCAGCCTCTACCTCTCTCTCTCTACCTCTCTCTCAGCCTCTACCTCTCTCTCTCTACCTCTCTCTCAGCCTCTACCTCTCTCTCAGCCTCTACCTCTCTCTCTCTACCTCTCTCTCAGCCTCTACCTCTCTCTCAGCCTCTACCTCTCTCTCTCTACCTCTCTCTCAGCCTCTACCTCTCTCTCAGCCTCTACCTCTCTCTGCCTCTACCTATCTCTCTCTACCTCTCTCTGCCTCTACCTATCTCTCTCTACCTCTCTCTGCCTCTACCTATCTCTCTCTACCTCTCTCTGCCTCTACCTATCTCTCTCTACCTCTCTCTGCCTCTACCTATCTCTCTCTACCTCTCTCTGCCTCTACCTATCTCTCTCTACCTCTCTCTGCCTCTACCTATCTCCCTCTACCTCTCTCTGCCTCTACCTATCTCTCAGCCTCTACCTCTCTCTGCCTCTACCTATCTCTCTCTACCTCTCTCTGCCTCTACCTATCTCTCTCTACCTCTCTCTGCCTCTACCTCTCTCTCTCTACCTCTCTCTACCTCTACCTCTCTCTCTCTACCTCTCTCTGCCTCTACCTCTCTCTCAGCCTCTACCTCTCTCTCTCTACCTCTCTCAGCCGCTACCTCCCTCTCAGCATCTACCTTTCTCTCTGCCTCTACCTCTCTCTGCCTCTA
The DNA here is from genome assembly GCF_021184085.1 of Oncorhynchus gorbuscha. Taxonomy (NCBI): domain Eukaryota; kingdom Metazoa; phylum Chordata; class Actinopteri; order Salmoniformes; family Salmonidae; genus Oncorhynchus; species Oncorhynchus gorbuscha. Next base: position 22,396,599 of record NC_060173.1, on the reverse strand, counting down.
CCTCTCTCTCTCTACCTCTCTCTGCCTCTACCTATCTCTCTCTACCTCTCTCTGCCTCTACCTATCTCTCTCTACCTCTCTCTGCCTCTACCTATCTCTCAGCCTCTACCTCTCTCTCTCTACCTCTCTCTGCCTCTACCTATCTCTCAGCATCTACCTTTCTCTCTGCCTCTACCTCTCTCTCTGCCTCTACCTTTCTCTCAGCCTCTACCTCCCTCTCAGCATCTACCTTTCTCTCTGCCTCTACCTATCTCTCTGCCTCTACCTATCTCTCTGCCTCTACCTATCTCTCTGCCTCTACCTATCTCTCAGCCTCTACCTCTCTCTTTGTGTCTACCTTTCTCTCTGCCTCTACCTCTCTCTCAGCCTCTACCTCTCTCTCTCTACCTCTCTCAGCCTCTACCTCTCTCTCTCTACCTCTCTCTGCCGCTACCTCCCTCTCAGCATCTACCTTTCTCTCTGCCTCTACCTCTCTCTCAGCCTCTACCTCTCTCTCTCTACCTCTCTCAGCCTCTACCTCTCTCTCTCTACCTCTCTCTGCCGCTACCTCCCTCTCAGCATCTACCTTTCTCTCAGCCTCTACCTCTCTCTCAGCCTCTGCCTCTCTCTCTCTACCTCTCTCTGCCGCTACCTCCCTCTCAGCATCTACCTTTCTCTCAGCCTCTACCTCTCTCTTTGTGTCTACCTATGTCCCTGCCTCTGTCTCCAAACACTGCTAACTTTCCACCCAAGGAGATTTCTGCTGCACTGCTGTCCAGTGTTTCTTCAAAAACCTCAGCTAGAATGGTTAGGACAGATGAACCAACATTATGCCCCGAAAGCAGTCTCCCAGAAGTAATCTAGAATATTTAAATAAAGTTGTGTCTATGTCAGCTCTAGAGGCTTTCAGAGGCTGCTCAGAAGGTGTCATTTGTCTCTCTTTTAATAAGCAAACAGCAATATGTATCAGGTTTATTTTTGTGTTTATTTTCACTTCTCTCGCAGTAGATAAAACTCTCTGTGACGGCGCTAGTGGAAGTTAAGTTGCTCCACTCTGTTATGAACACCAGTGGAAATGTTTGTAATGTCAGTAAGGTGAATGGTTATCACTTTGTCCTGTGACACTGATGTCGACACCCATTACTGTATGTGTTTTTTAATAGTTCTATAAAAAAACTGCATTTTTTCCCCTGTTGTTTGCAGCAACAGTACAGTACAACACTCAGGCTGCCTCTGAAATGGCACCCTATTCACTATATAGTGCACTACTTTTGACCAGGCCCCATAGGGCTCTAGTCAAAAGTAGTGCACTATATACAGTGGGGCAAAAAAGTATTTAGTCAGCCACCAATTGTGCAAGTTCTCCCACTTAAAAATATGAGAGAGGCCTGTAATTTTCATCATAGGTACACTTCAACTATGACGGACAAAATTAGGGAAAAAAAATCCAGAAAATCACATTGTAGGATTTTTAATGAATTTATTTGCAAATTATGGTGGAAAATAAGTATTTGGTCAATAACAAAAGTTTATCTCAATACTTTGTCATTGCAAACAAAGGGTATATAACAAAATCTTGAGATAAATTTTTGTTATTGACCAAATACTTATTTTCCACCATGTGATTTTCTGGATTTTTCCCCCTCATTTTGTCTGTCATAGTTGAAGTGTACCTATGATGAAAATTACAGGCCTCTCTCATCTTTTTAAGTGGGAGAACTTGCACAATTTGTGGCTGACTAAATACTTTTTTTGCCCCACTGTACATAATAGGGTGCCAAAAGTAGTGCACTATAAAGGGATTATAGGGTGTCATTTGCAAAAGACCCTCTCCAGACTTTGAAATGATAATTAAAAGTGTATGTGTGTTGGGTCTTTTTGCAGGTGAATATGACATCAGATTTGGAGGGCAGTGACATGCTGGCGGAGAAGGCAGACCGTAGAGAGTTCATCGACTTGTTGACCAAGATGCTTACGATCGACGCGGACAAACGGATCACCCCCATCGAGACCCTCAATCACCCATTCATAACCATGACCCACCTCCTTGACTTCCCCCACAGCACACAGTACGTCTAGAGATCCCCTCATATTTCTCATTTAGACAGTTAGCTGTTAGCTGGGAGGAACAAATTATCTGGAGAAAGTCATAACTGATAAATATTTAACTGGGGCACACGTAACTCTCTCTCTCTCCCGTTCTCCCTCCCTCCCCCTCCCTCTCTTCACAGTGTCAAGTCCTGCTTCCAGAACATGGACATCTGTAAGCGTCGTGTGGGCATGTACGACACGGTCAACCAGAGCAAGACCCCTTTCATCGCCCACGTGGCCCCCAGCACCTCTACCAACCTTACCATGACCTTCAACAACCAGCTCAACACTGTGCACAACCAGGTACCTACCATACACAGTGTGGATGGTTTTACTCAACACACTCCTCACCATTCATACCCAGGTGGTACCATCAGCTACTATTGGTGGTGACTACTACCAGCATAGTGTACTGTCTGCAGTGCTGTGACCAGCAATATCCATAACTAGGTCATGTAACACGCTTTTTCAGTACTAGATTCATAACCACTAGATGGCTTGGTTAGTGTGTTTTTTCAGGCCAACATGGCACATAGCACAGTACACCCAATCAGCCCACAACACTTTATTTGAAGGCAATGCATTGACCACTTGTAAGATTACACTCCAAATAGAATGCAAAAGCAGCTTATTGAGGCCACGACAGTCTGGTTAGGTATCTGTCTGTCTGTCTGTCCCTCAGGCCCAGTGGGGGCTGTCACAAACTGCTGATGAGATACATGACAACCTTATACTTCCTGCTTGCCTTGCAGTTTAGTGCTTTTCAGGCCTTAATAATCCCACTAGTAGGCTTCCTCCTCTTCCTCTCCTCCTGTTTCTCTCCATTTTGCCTTTGGTCGTTAGCGCGTCATGCTACTGTAGGGCTGTGTGGGCTGACTATGATGCTAAATTGCTGACTTTTGCTTCTGCCGGAATCATGAAATGATTGCGTGCTAAAGTATTTTCAGATTGTGCTGAATTAGAATTGGGCAGGGGGGTGGTAAACAGTGTTATTTTATATATTTGTTTCTATACATTTCTCCCCCTACCCTACCATCCCTACCCTAATTGGAGTAAACTAACAGACAACAATATTTCTACTGCTACTTACAGCTCTTTCGCTAACATCTACAGTACCTGTAGTTGAATAACTTTTTTCAAGCTCTAGAGTTTCAGCCACAGTGGCCATCCACCATTCATTCTGATCTTAACCCTCCGATGTCCACAGATTAACCTCTTTCTCAGTATAATGCCCTTTTGCTATCTATTTCCTTTTGCAATACAACCCTCTATTTTACTATGATGTTACACATACAGTAGAGAGGTCCTGAACCTCCGTATGTGTAACATTTCTACCAACATTTTACAAATAGGTGTTCTTTATTACCAAACATACTATATTGACTGTTACAGAACCCACTCTGTGCAGAATGAGGTAAAACTAGACTTCACTATATAATTTAAATGGATTAACGTAATGTTTTCTCCGAGCGCCTTGGTCCAGGGCGATATAGGCAGTGCTACATTAGTGATTTATTTAGATGGTGGAATGTTTAAACGTCTTAGAGTTGATTTGTTTGCAGGCTCTCTCGTTGTTGTGCATGATGAATGCCACACTGGCATATTGATTATCTCCAACGGTGCTCATCGAGCTCGCTAAGAAGTGCAAAATGAAAAATGAACATGCCGTCTCTGAATTTTCAACCACGCAGGCTTAATGAAAAGACAGTAATTAGTCTGGGTGTTGTCGAATACATTTGATTTGATTTAAGACTTGAGCGCACTGCGTGTCTTTAAAAGCATTTGTTCATATCAAGGCCAACTTTAAGCTTTACTTAGGCCTCATTGATGGTCTCCCCATGCCTAGGGTAGTATTCTTGAGGCACTAAACGGAAGAAAAATGGACTGAAACGGGGAGGGACTACCTAAACTTATCCAACAAGAATATTAGTTTGCCATGGTTTACCCTAATAAATACGGCACAAGTTTTACAACGTGTATTTCAAGTGCCTGACACCTTAGAGATATGGCTGCTAAATAAGGATAGTGATGTGGAGTCAAGATAGTGAAGTCGAGAGACAAAATGTCAGTTTGCCCTGGTTCATCCTTGGGAGCAATTTCCAAACGCCTGAAGGTACCACATTCATCTGTACAAACAATAGTGCACAAGTATAAACACCATAGGACCACGCAGCCATCATATCGCTCAGGAAGGAGACACGTTCTGTCTCCTAGAGATTAACATACCTTGATGTGAAAAGTGTAAATCAATCCCAGAAGAACAGCAAAGGACATTGTGAAGATGCTGGAGGAAACAGGTACAAAATAATCTATATCCACAGTCAAACGAGTCCTATATTGACATAACCAGAAAGGCTGCTCAGCAAGGAAGAAGCCTCTGCTCCAAAACCGCCATAAAAATCTACTTTTTGGAGAAATGTCCTCTGGTCTGATGAAACAAAAATAGAACTGTTTGGCCATAATGACCATCGTTATATTTGGAGGAGGGAGGCTTGCAGGCCGAAGAACACCATCCCAATCGTGAAGTACGGGGGTGGCAGCATCATGTTTGTGGGCAGAACTGAAAAAGCATGTGAGAGCAAAGAGGCCTACAAACCTGACTCAGTTACACCAGCTCTGTCAGGAGGAATGGGCCAGAATTCACCCAACTTATTGTGGGAAGCTTGTGGAAGGCTACCTGAAACGTTTGACCCAAGTTAAACCATTTGAAGGCAATGCTACCAAATACTAATTGAGTGTATGTAAACTTCTGACCCACTGGGAATGTGATTAATTAAATAAAAGCTGAAATAAATAATTATCTCTACTATTATTCTGACATTTCACATTCTTAAAATAAAGTGGTGATCCTAACTGACCGAAGACGGGGAATTCTTACTAGGATTAAATGTCAGGAATTGTGAAAAACTGAGTTTAAATGTATTTGGCTAAGGAGTATGGAAACTTCCGACTTGAACTGTATTGAATGGTTAAAGCAGTATGTAAACATTATTAAAGTGACCAGTGATTCCATATCTATGTATATGTGGCAGCAGCCTCTAAGGTGCTGTGTTGAGTAACCGGTTGGTAGCCGGCTAGAAACTGTCTGATGCACTTTTACTGACCTCGCCTTCTGGATGGTAGTGGGGTGAACATGCCTTCTGGATGGTAGTGGGGTGAACAGGCCTTCTGGATGGTAGAGGGGTGAACAGGCCTTCTGGATGGTAGCAGGGTGAACAGGCCTTCTGGATGGTAGCGGGGTGAACAGGCCTTCTGGGTGATAGCAGGGTGAACAGTCCTTCTGGGTGGTAGCAGGGTGAACAGGCCTTCTGGATGGTAGCGGGGTGAACAGGCCTTCTGGATGGTAGCAGGGTGAACAGTCCTTCTGGATGGTAGTGTGGTGAACAGGCCTTCTGGGTGGTAGCAGGGTGAACAGGCCTTTTGGGTGGTAGCAGGGTGAACAGGCCTTCTGGATGGTAGCGGGGTGAACAGGCCTTCTGGATGGTAGCAGGGTGAACAGGCCTTCTGGATGGTAGCAGGGTGAACAGGCCTTCTGGCTGGTATCAGGGTGAACAGGCCTTCTGGATGATAGGGGGGTGAACAGGCCTTCTGGATGGTAGCAGGGTGAACAGGCCTTCTGGATGGTAGCGGGGTGAACAGGCCTTCTGGATGGTAGCAGGGTGAACAGGCCTTCTGGATGGTAGCGGGGTGAACAGGCCTTCTGGATGGTAGTGCGGTGAACAGGCCTTCTGGGTGGTAGCGTGGTGAACAGGCCTTCTGGATGGTAGCGGGTGAACAGGCCTTCTGGATGGTAGCGGGGTGAACAGGCCTTCTGGATGGTAGTGGGGTGAACAGGCCTTCTGGGTGGTAGCGTGGTGAACAGGCCTTCTGGATGGTAGTGGGGTGAACAGGCCTTCTGGATGGTAGCGGGGTGAACAGGCCTTCTGGATGGTAGCGGGGTGAACAGGCCTTCTGGATGGTAGTGGGGTGAACAGGCCTTCTGGATGGTAGCAGGGTGAACAGGCCTTCTGGATGGTAGCAGGGTGAACAGGCCTTCTGGGTGGTAACAGGCCTTCTGGGTGGTAGCAGGGTGAACAGGCCTTCTGGATGGTAGCAGGGTGAACAGGCCTTCTGGGTGGTAGCAGGGTGAACAGGCCTTCTGGGTGGTAGCGGGGTGAACAGGCCTTCTGGATGGTAGCAGGGTGAACAGGCCTTCTGGATGGTAGCAGGGTGAACAGGCCTTCTGGGTGGTAACAGGCCTTCTGGGTGGTAGCAGGGTGAACAGGCCTTCTGGATGGTAGCGGGGTGAACAGGCCTTCTGGGTGGTAACAGGCCTTCTGGGTGGTAGCAGGGTGAACAGGCCTTCTGGATGGTAGCGGGGTGAACAGGCCGTCTGGATGGTAGCGGGGTGAACAGGCCTTTTGGGTGGTAACAGGCCTTCTGGGTGGTAGCAGGGTGAACAGGCCTTCTGGATGGTAGCGGGGTGAACAGGCCTTCTGGATGGTAACAGGCCTTCTGGGTGGTAGCAGGGTGAACAGGCCTTCTGGATGGTAGCGGGGTGAACAGGCCTTCTGGATGGTAGCAGGGTGAACAGGCCTTCTGGATGGTAGTGTGGTGAACAGGCCTTCTGGGTGGTAGCAGGGTGAACAGGCCTTCTGGGTGGTAGCAGGGTGAACAGGCCTTCTGGATGGTAGCGGGGTGAACAGGCCTGGATGGTAGCAGGGTGAACAGGCCTTCTGGATGGTAGCGGGGTGAACAGGCCTGGATGGTAGCAGGGTGAACAGGCCTTCTGGATGGTAGCGGGGTGAACAGGCCTTCTGGATCTGGATGGTAGCAGGCCTTCTGGATGAACAGGCCTTCTGGATGGTAGCGGGGTGAACAGGCCTTCTGGATGGTAGCAGGGTGAACAGGCCTTCTGGATGGTGAACAGGCCTTCTGGATGAACAGGCCTTCTGGATGGTAGCGGGGTGAACAGGCCTTCTGGATGGTAGCAGGGTGAACAGGCCTTCTGGATGGTAGAGGCCTTCTGGGTGGTACAGGCCTTCTGGGTGGTAGCGGCCTGGATGAACAGGCCTTCTGGATGGTAGCGGGGTGAACAGGCCTTTGGATGGTAGCAGGGTGGCCTTCTGGATGGTAGCGGGGTGAACAGGCCTTCTGGATGGTGGTAGGCCTTCTGGGTGGTGAACAGGCCTTCTGGATGGTAGTGGGGTGAACAGGCTTTCTGGATGGTAGGGGGGTGAACAGGCCTTCTGGATGGTAGCAGGGTGAACAGGCCTTCTGGATGGTAGTGGGGTGAACAGGCCTTCTGGATGGTAGCAGGGTGAACAGGCCTTCTGGATGTTGCCGCACCAGGCGGTGATACTGTCAAACTTCTGTCAAAGTTTGTGAGGGTCTTAAGGGCCAAGCTGAATTTATTCAGCTTCCTGATGTTGAAGAGAAGCTGTTGCGCCTTCTTCACAAGGCGCAACAGGGTGGACCATTTCAGATTGTCAGTGATGTGTACACAGAGGAACTTGAAGCTTTTCACCTTCTCCACTGCGGTCCTAGATCAGTACTCTGGATATTTAGCTGTGTACAAATACATATAGACAGAATCTCAATGGCTCAATGTAAGCGGCTCAATGTAAGCCCCTGTGCCTCAATATACTGTTTATATCATTAAATGATTGACAGGCCTCCCGAGTGGCCCAGTGGTCTAAGGCACTGCATCACAGTGCTAGCTGTGCCGCTAGAGATTCTGGGTTTGAGTCCAGGCTCTGTCTCAGCCGGTCACGACCGGGAGACCCATGCACACAATTGGCCCAGCGTCATCCGGGTTAGGGGAGGGTTTGGCTGCAGGGATGTCCTTGTCCCATCGTGCAATAACGACTCCTGTGGCGGGCCGGGCACAGTGCACGCTGACACGATCGCCAAGTGTACAGTGTTTCCTCCGACACATTGGTGCGGCTAGCTTCCGGGTTAAGTGGGCATTGTGTCAAGAAGCAGTGTGGCTTGGCAGGGTTGTGTTTCGGAGGACGCACAGCTCTCCACCTTCGCCTCTCCCGAGTCCGTACGGGAGTTGCAGCGATGAGACAAAACTGTAACTACCAATTGGATACCAGGAAGTTGGGGAATAAAGGGGTTTAAAAACAAAACAACGACTGACAATGTTATTTTCTGATGAATGATTCTATCCCGTCTCCCAACAACCCTCATGACCTTTCCACCACCACTGAACATCTCCTTATGGCTTTGCGTTTTGATCCCGTCATTCCTTTAGGCCACCAACCTGGCTCCCTCCACCACCAGTACCACCCTTTCCCTTGGCAACCCCGATGTCTCCATATTAAACTACCGATCTGCACTCTACCAGCCCTCAGCGGTGGCACAGAGGAGCATGCCCCTGCATCCTGTGGCCCCTCAGCTCTGTGCTGCCCGGCCTGACCCCTTCCAGCAGGCCCTCATCGTCTGCCAACCTGGCTTCCAAGGTAAGAGGCTTTAGACTAACACAATGTATGCTGTGTAACAAGGACACAGATCTAGGATCAGATTACTCTTTCCCTTAACCATTGGGGGTGAACAAATATCTGATCCTGTATCAGTGGTAAGGCATTTGTAATGAGTGATTATTTCATGCCATCTTGGAACAGGTTTACTTTTAAAAAATATCAGAAAGATAACAGATTGCAACAGGATCACCTGTGTACATAAATGCTAAATGAATTCATTAAAAAGAGCACCTATAGGCCTTTCTATAGTCAGGTCTAAGGCTTAGTCAGTTTCAGTAGAGTAGATCAGCGCTGTCTGGCACCAGCGAGTTCAGTTTTCTCCTGATGAGAGAAGTGCTTATGAAGCTGTGAGCTGGAACTGCACTACAATGACTCTGTAAGCCTTCCACTGACCCCCCAAGGCAATGACAGTCTTCATGTTCGAAACGAGATGCTACGATATGTTTATGAGCTAATTAGTCATATCTCTGATTGATGCTTTTTACAATACCGCTTTTGTCTGATCTCTGTTTATGTTGTTAAGATAAAAAAACATTATTTTTGTTTGATTTATGTGGAACAGCATATAAGAATTTCCATTATTGGACAGTTTGCTCCACTCAGCCAAGGGTTTATTGGGATTTAATTTATATTGCCATGACAACCTTTTTGTTTTCAAGTTGAATCAGTTTCATTATAAACTGTTAAACTGTGTTTGAGATATCAAACAACTAGTTTAAATTGATTTTTTTCTATAACAATTTTGACATCATTGTTTCTCCCAAGGTGCAGGTCTTTTTTGTGTGAAGCATAGTGTTGTTGTTGTTGACCTCCTCTGTGTTGTTGTTGTTGACCTCCTCTGTATTGTTGTTGTTGACCTCCTCTATGTTGTTGTTGTTGACCTCCTCTGTGTTGTTGTTGACCTCCTCTGTGTTGTTGTTGACCTCCTCTGTGTTGTTGTTGACCACCTCTGTGTTGTTGTTGTTGATCTCTGTGTTGTGTGTGTTCTCAGGTATGCAGGCCTCCCCGTCCAAACACACGGGCTACTCTGTGCGGATGGATAACGCCGTTCCCATAGTGACGCAGGCCCCCGGCACCCAGCCCCTGCAGATCCAGCCAGGCCTGTTGACACAGGTAGGAAGTAGTGACTCAGTCCGTCGTCATGGAGATTAGGGGGCCCACATATAGTCCCTTGTTTGCATCTCCTGAACTCATAATGATATCTCATCTTTGTTTTGCTGGATCACAATACACAGAACCTATTCTATTTACTGGGAGACATTCATACCTAAACACACATGGCTATGACTAACAGGGTATTTTGTATGATTTGGTCATGGAAGCTACTTTGGAAAAGGTTGTACCTCTGTATCCTTTTCTATAACAGGCTAGCCTTTGATCAAGGCGGGGAGTCAATCAGGGTGTTCTTGTGATCCTTCTGCCCCTGCAGGCACTTGTTTTGACTGAGTGAGTTAAACCCTGGTTCCAGTGTCCTCCTCCCTCCTTGAAATAACACAGCCATGCATTATTCGTCCAGTATAGTTGAGCATTAAAGTAGAGTTGTAGAGTAGTAGGACACCTCTCCCTCTGGTTTCTAGAAATGTCCATAAGAGCTTTAATATCCCTGTAAAGTCCCAGGTGTCAGAATGCTTCCCTTATCTATAGTTAATCATGCAGTATGCAGCTAGCGAGGCTCTCTGAACTGTGTGGAAGACTAATCAGTCAGATACCGAATGGTGATTAGCTTCAGGGCTGCTTCCAAGTCAGCCGCTCTGAAATTATAGGCCTCAGAGGAGAGGGACAGATTTGGAAAGGCTTGGAAGGGTTTGAGGGGTTTGCTCGGCTACAAGGTTACCCTGTGCCCTATAGCATTCACTGTGTAGCATAAATGCAGTACTTCAGGAAAAACTGTCTCAACAGAAGCATTCACAAAATAGTTCACAGTATATTAATTATGATACAGTGCAAAGCTCCAAGTAAAGGTATGATGGTGGAACAAGCCAATATAATGAAAATGTTACAGTTCATGAACATAAGAGTATATTGTGCAAGTATCATCCTATTACTGTGTTATGGTCTACTGACACACTGTATCCTGGCAGATTTGATTAATTAAAGAGAATCCTCTGCCACGCTGCACACATATTAAACACAGGGATGATGTAGTCGAGCAGCAGTACACCCAATAAATGGATGTAGAGGATCTGAATCCTTCATTCCCTCTGCTTTGGGAGGTCTCTAATGGGTGTTTGGGGCTTTAGCCTCCAGGCCTCTGCAGCCACAGCCCAACCTAGACCCAGGCGTCTATAGAGCAGAGGTGGGGCTGGGTGGTGCTGGGTGTGGAGGAGGGCCCCAGTCAGCCAGTCCCGCCAGCCAGGCAGCAAGGCAAGTCCTTTATCTGGAGCAGGAATGCAGAAAATGTGGAAACCATTGGGGAGTGAGAGCCAGGGCTTTCAGAGCCCCGAGGTGACAAAGGGTTTTCACCCGGGGAGAAGAGGTAGGCTGTGGGGAGCAAGATAGAGCCTCTGATTACTGGGGCAATGGGTCCTGAGAAGAAAAGAAAAAGGGCTGCTAACCTGTTTACCATTTCAGAGCAGACAGGCCGATTACACAACACAGACGTCTGGCGACAGAGGAATGCTGAGTGCCAGGAATGGATGGATGTTTGGAGAGATAGATGGAGGAGAGGAGGAGATGGAATTATTGGTGGCTCTTAATGGTTTTGGCGTGTTGATAAAAAGACCTGAGATGTGAATATAACCATGGGAGATGTAAAGGGAGTCTGTATGTGGCTTAGGTTGTCTTCTATGGGCCAGTTTTCATGCCTTTCTATTGGCTGTGCCTGTGTCCTTTATCAATCCACATCCCGGTCTTGTTTTGTTGACCTAAAGATGCCTCCCTCCCTCTTCACCCATTGACTGTTTTTATTTTAAGTTAATTCTCTCTCCCAACGTACCTCAGACAAAACAATTCCACTCCCACAAACTAGCGGTCATACACTGTTAAACCCTACAAGCGTTTTCTATCAGTAGAGTATAACAGGTACATTGTATAACATCGTGATATGTAGGCTTTGTACTCTGTATAAGCCCAGCGCAGATGTAGGCCTAAGATGGAGTGCTTTGTCTTCTGTGTGTGCTGTGCTATGTGCTGCAATATACTGATGCTGCCGAAGTAAATAGAATATGCAAACACTATTTAAAGGAAAAATTAATTATACCCCACATTAAAGTGCTAATCAATAGAGCTGCATTAAACTATTAGGGCTGCATACACAGACACACACACACACGTTCATGTGCACACATACACACACACAGACACACAGACCCATCTCTGACTCGGGGCATATTATGCCTGCCAACTCCCTGCATTCTGCACCAGCAATACAAAGCAGCTCCTTTCACAGCAGCCCTGAATGGGTCTCGATGTGAATTGAATTAAAATCGGAGCTGATTTGGATAATGCCATCAGCACAGCGACCAGGAGGGGAGAGGCAGCATATCTTTACTACACATCCAAAGTCTTCCCAGCAAACTGGGAACATTCCCAGAATATTAACTAAGATTCCCATTAAGTTCTAGTTAGAGTTTTATCTAACATTAGGATGATAACATCCCAAAAACACAAAAAATTCCACAATGTTCCCATAACCCAAAGAAACATTCTGGGAACCTTTAAAAAAATACACAATGTGTTCTGGGAACATTCTTGTAACAATGTTCTTTGCATCCTAAAAGAAACATTGTAGAATCATCCGCACATATATTTTCTGATTCCCCCACAATGTTCCCACCAGACTGTTCCCACAACCTAATGAAACATTCTGGGAACATTTAAAGAACAGATTAAATGTGTTCTATGAATATTCTTGCATCATCAGGCGAATGTTTTATACAAACATTCACAACTGGACAGTTTTTGTATTATGAGAACATTTGCAGAACTCACAGAGTTCACAGAACCAATATTGGTTTGCTGAGTTATCCTCGCTCTGTTGATGTGTACTGCTGACAAGGCCAGATAGTTCAGCTGGCTTTGTTTAACTAGCCTATTGTGACACTGTGTAACGATTGTCTTCCTCTTCTGATGAGGAATAAGAAGGTTCGGACCAAAATGCAGCGTCGTACGTGTCCATGTTAACTTTATTAATTTGAACACGAGAAAATACCAAAAGAACAAAGCGCAGGAAAGAAATGAAAATCAAAACAGTCCCGTATGGTGCAAACACAGAAACAGTCCCGTATGGTGCAAACACAGAAACAGTCCCGTATGGTGCAAACACAGAAACAGTCCCGTATGGTGCAAACACAGAAACAGTCCCGTATGGTGCAAACACAGAAACGGTCCCGTATGGTGCAAACACAGAAACAGTCCCGTATGGTGCAAACACAGAAACAGTCCCGTATGGTGCAAACACAGAAACAGTCCCGTATGGTGCAAACACAGAAACAGTCCCGTATGGTGCAAACACAGAAACAGTCCCGTATGGTGCAAACACAGAAACAGTCCCGTATGGTGCAAACACAGAAACAGTCCCGTATGGTGCAAACACAGAAACAGTCCCATATGGTGCAAACACAGAAACAGTCCCGTATGGTGCAAACACAGAAACAGTCCCGTATGGTGCAAACACAGAAACAGTCCCGTATGGTGCAAACACAGAAACAGTCCCGTATGGTGCAAACACAGAAACAGTCCCGTATGGTGCAAACACAGAAACAGTCCCGTATGGTGCAAACACAGAAACAGTCCCGTATGGTGCAAACACAGAAACAGTCCCATATGGTGCAAACACAGAAACAGTCCCGTATGGTGCAAACACAGAAACAGTCCCGTATGGTGCAAACACAGAAACGGAAAACAGAGACATAAAAAACGAACAAAGGTCAGGACGTGACAGTACCCCCCCCCCCAAAGGTGTGGACTCTGGCCGCAAAACCTAAACCCATAGGGGAGGGTCTGGGTGGGCATCTGTCCCCGGAGGCGTCTCTGGCACGGGACGTGGACCCCACTCCACCATAGTCTTGGCCCACTTAAGTGGCGCCTTTGGAGCGCCGACCTCGGACTGGATAGACGGGCGAAAATACCATCATCTCTGGAATTAAAACAATGAGAGATACAAAAACAACACCTCTTTTATTTAGGTAGCATTCTTTGTCTACATTAAAGTGTACCCTGCATAATTGACATGCAAGGTTGTTAGGTGACAGATGATCCCATAGAGATACAATAGAAATACAATATAATATAAATAGTGTTGTATTTAATTCTGTGACTGACCTCTTCTCCCCGTTTGCTCTTTTTCTCTCCCCTCAGCAGGCCTGGCCCAATGGCACCCAGCAGATCCTCCTCCCCCCTGCCTGGCAGCAGCTCACCCACACCTCAGTCCAGCACGCCACCGTCATCCCTGACTCCATGACGGCCTCCCAGCCCCTGGCTAACTGGAGGTAAGGAACATGCTCTCCTCCTTATGTAACCAGAGTCTTATAAGCACTACCATAACAAATCAAATCCTATAGGACCAGAGAAGACATTAAAGATTAGACTTGGTCAAACATACCAAATTTGTACAGTATAAGGCTGGAATATCTAGCTATATGTGAAGCTATATGACAAAGGTGATTCAGTTTCATTGTAGCCTGCAAACCAAATTGATATGCTCCGTTACACCATGATTAACTATCACTTAACATTCCAGGCTAGTTTCATTGTCCAATTGTGGGCAGGTTTGGATGTATACCAAGTTCAGAAAGGACCAACACAGCAGTGTCCTGATTGACAGAAGAGCATTGCCTTGTGACAGGCACTCAGAGGGCTGCCATGAATCACAGTCTAGAAGTGAACAGCGGGGTTTTTATAAGAGCACATTTACTTTAGAGGGATGAGATGTATGTAAGGACATCATCCCAGGCACGGCGTGTCACAATGAGGATATGTAAGCTGGATGCAGGTATATGAGTGTGTGTGTTTCTGCATGCAGGTTAACTTAGCAGTGTCCGTCTAAGGACAGTGTGGTTCTCTCTCTCTCTCTCTCTCTCTCTCTCTCTCTCTCTCTCTCTCTCTCTCTCTCTCTCTCTCTCTCTCTCTCTCTCTCTCTCTCTCTCTCTCTCTCTCTCTCTCTCACTCTCACTCTCACTCTCTCTCTCTCTCTCACTCTCACTCTCACTCTCACTCTCACTCTCACTCTCTCTCTCTCTCTCCCTCTCTCATCCCCACAAAGATGATTGGGAAAGTGTCGCACTTCCTCTGCAGAACTATCCCTCTACAGCTGCTGGTGTCAGCTGCATACGCTCCCGCTCTCTTTATTCCTCTCGCTCTCTTTTCTCCCCTCTGTCTCACACGGTGACTGCTGCCACCCACCCAACTCTAGTCCCATATGTGAAGCAGTATGTACTCATGTGCAGTTATAGATATGTAGTTAGACATGAAAATGGGGCAAGGTCATATATAATAATATAAAATACAGGTTCAGTGTAGTGATGGGACATTCTGTTGTGTTCCAGGAATTCTCACCCACACGGCGGCCATTACAATCCCATCATGCAACAGCCGGCGCTGCTGGCTGGCCACGTCACCCTCCCATCCAACCACAACCAGCCTCTCAATGTGGGCGTGGCCCATGTGATGAGGCAACCGTCAACCAATAACAGCAACTCCTCTTCCAAAAAGAACAAGCAGCATCAGATGACTGCCAGGTAAGCAAAACTAGAACCTCAAACACAACTAGGACCTCCTACACAACTAGGTCTTCCTAAACAACTCGGACCTCCTACACAACTAGGACCTCCTACACAACTAGGATCTCCTACACAACTAGGACCTCCTAAACAACTAGGACCTACGAAACAACTAGGACCTCCTACACAACTAGGACCTCCTACCCAACTAGGACCTCCTAAACAACTAGGATCTCCTAAACAACTAGGATCTCCTACACAACTAGGACCTCCTACACAACTAGGACCTCCTAAACAACTAGGATCTCCTAAACAACTAGGATCTCCTACACAACTAGGACCTCCTACACAACTAGGACCTCCTAAACAACTAGGATCTCCTAAACAACTAGGACCCCCTAAACAACTCAACTAGGACCTCCTACACAACTAGGACCTCCTACACAACTAGGACCTCCTACACAACTAGGACCTCCTAAACAACTAGGATCTCCTAAACAACTAGGATCTCCTACACAACTAAGACCTCCTAAACAACTAGGATCTCCTAAACAACTAGGACCTCCTAAACAACAAGGACCTCCTACATAACTAGAACCTCCTAAACAACTAGGACCTCCTACACAACTAGGATCTCCTAAACAACTAGGATCTCCTACACAACTAGGACCTCCTAAATAACTAGGACCCCCTAAACAACTAGGATCTCCTAAACAACTAGGATCTCCTACACAACTAGGACCTCCTAAATAACTAGGACCCCCTAAACAACTAGGATCTCCTACACAACTAGGACCTCCTAAACAACTAGGACCTCCTACACAACTAGGACCTCCTACACAACTAGGACCTCATAAACATCTAGGATCTCCAACACAACTAGGATCAACTAGGATCTCTTTAGATCTGAACATCACCTACAGTCCCCCTGTCTTTCCTGATTCACTATGAAAATGATTTTTCAACCGGCGCTGGAGGCTTTCAACCTTCACCCAATCAGAACACAATAGCCAGCTCCAAGTTGAAAGTGAAACAAAAATAAATTAAAATAATCTGTCAGCTTTTACCTGGGCAGTGTCTGTCTTCGGTATTGTTACTCTGTATGTACTAGTAGGTGCCACCTAGTATTAGGTTGTAGTAGTAGGTGCCACCTAGTATTAGGTTGTAGTAGTAGGTGCCACCTAGTATTAGGTTGTACTAGTAGGTGCCACCTAGTATTAGGTTGTAGTAGTAGGTGCCACTTAGTATTAAGTTGTAGTAGTAGGTGCCACCTAGTATTAGGTGGTAGTGGTATGTGCCACCTAGTATTAGGTTGTAGTAGTAGGTGCCACCTAGTATTAGGTTGTACTAGTAGGTGCCACCTAGTATTAGGTTGTAATAGTAGGTTCCACCTAGTATTAGGTTGTAGTGGTAGGTGTCACCTAGTATTAGGTTGTAGTAGTAGGTGCCACCTAGTATTAGGTTGTAGTGGTAGCTGCCACCTAGTATTAGGTTGTAGTGGTAGCTGCCACCTAGTATTAGGTTGTAGTAGTTGGTGCCACCTAGTATTAGGTTGTAGTGGTAGCTGCCACCTAGTATTAGGTTGTAGTAGTAGGTGCCACCTAGTATTAGGTTGTAGTGGTAGGTATCACCTAGTATTAGGTTGTAGTAGTAGGTACCACGTAGTATTAGGTTGTAGTAGTAGGTACCACATAGTATTAGGTTGTAGTAGTAGGTGCCACCTAGTATTAGGTTGTAGTAGTAGGTGCCACCTAGTATTAGGTTGTAGTGGTATGTGCCACCTAGTATTAGGTTGTAGTAGTAGGTGCCACCTAGTATTAGGTTGTAGTGGTAGCTGCCACCTAGTATTAGGTTGTAGTAGTAGGTGCCACCTAGTATTAGGTTGTAGTGGTAGGTGTCACCTAGTATTAGGTTGTAGTAGTAGGTACCACCTAGTATTAGGTTGTAGTGGAAGGTGCCATCTAATATTAGGTTGTAGTAGTCACTGCCACCTAGTATTAGGTTGTTGTAGTAGGTGCCACCTAGTATTAGGTTGTAGTGGTAGGTGCCATCTAATATTAGGTTGTAGTAGTAGCTTCCACCTAGCATTAGGTTGTTGTAGTAGGTGCCACCTAGTATTAGGTTGTAGTTGTAGGTGCCATCTAATATTAGGTTGTAGTAGTAGCTGCCACCTAGTATTAGGTTGTAGTAGTAGGTGCCACCTAGTATTAGGTTGTAGTGGTAGGTGTCACCTAGTATTAGGTTGTAGTAGTAGGTACCACCTAGTATTAGGTTGTAGTAGTAGGTGCCACCTAGTATTAGGTTGTAGTAGTAGGTGCCACCTAGTATTAGTTGTAGTGGTAGGTGCCACCTACTATTAGGTTGTAGTAGTAGGTTCCACCTAGTATTAGGTTGTAGTGGTAGCTGCCACCTAGTATTAGGTTGTAGAAGTAGGTGCCACCTAGTATTAGGTTGTAATGGTAGCTGCCACCTAGTATTAGGTTGTAGTAGTAGGTGCCACCTAGTATTAGGTTGTAGTAGTAGGTGCCACCTAGTATTAGGTTGTAGTGGTAGGTATCACCTAGTATTAGGTTGTAGTAGTAGGTACCACGTAGTATTAGGTTGTAGTAGTAGGTACCACATAGTATTAGGTTGTAGTAGTAGGTGCCACCTAGTATTAGGTTGTAATAGTAGGTTCCACCTAGTATTAGGTTGTAGTGGTAGGTGTCACCTAGTATTAGGTTGTAGTAGTAGGTACCACGTAGTATTAGGTTGTAGTAGTAGGTACCACATAGTATTAGGTTGTAGTAGTAGGTGCCACCTAGTATTAGGTTGTAGTAGTAGGTGCCACCTAGTATTAGGTTGTAGTGGTAGGTGTCACCTAGTATTAGGTTGTAGTAGTAGGTACCACCTAGTATTAGGTTGTAGTAGTAGGTGCCACCTAGTATTAGGTTGTAGTGGTAGCTGCCACCTAGTATTAGGTTGTAGTGGTATGTGCCACCTAGTATTAGGTTGTAGTAGTAGGTGCCACCTAGTATTAGGTTGTAGTGGTAGCTGCCACCTAGTATTAGGTTGTAGTAGTAGGTGCCACCTAGTATTAGGTTGTAGTGGTAGGTGTCACCTAGTATTAGGTTGTAGTAGTAGGTACCACCTAGTATTAGGTTGTAGTGGAAGGTGCCATCTAATATTAGGTTGTAGTAGTCACTGCCACCTAGTATTAGGTTGTTGTAGTAGGTGCCACCTAGTATTAGGTTGTAGTGGTAGGTGCCATCTAATATTAGGTTGTAGTAGTAGCTTCCACCTAGTATTAGGTTCTTGTAGTAGGTGCCACCTAGTATTAGGTTGTAGTTGTAGGTGCCATCTAATATTAGGTTGTAGTAGTAGCTGCCACCTAGTATTAGGTTGTAGTAGTAGGTGCCACCTAGTATTAGGTTGTAGTGGTAGGTGTCACCTAGTATTAGGTTGTAGTAGTAGGTACCACCTAGTATTAGGTTGTAGTAGTAGGTGCCACCTAGTATTAGGTTGTAGTCGTAGGTGCCACCTACTATTAGGTTGTAGTAGTAGGTTCCACCTAGTATTAGGTTGTAGTGGTAGGTATCACCTAGTATTAGGTTGTAGTAGTAGGTACCACGTAGTATTAGGTTGTAGTAGTAGGTACCACGTAGTATTAGGTTGTAGTAGTAGGTGCCACCTAGTATTAGGTTGTAGTAGTAGGTGCCTCCTAGTATTAGGTCTGCCTAATTGACCACCTGTTCTGCCATCTAAGACTGGTTGTAGTAGGAAGGTTGCTGCCACCTGGCCGCAAAATACCTTGGACTCTTAAGTTTTATGCGGCTCTCACCGCTGTGCCCTGTATGCAGACCTCACCCTCCTCCAGGTGAAAGTTGGACAAACGACTTAACGGAAACAGAGCTCTGAAGCTGGGATGGCCCTACTCTGAAACGGGAATAGCAGCGGTTCTGCCCAGGATTTCTGAAACCGTAGTTCGAAGAAGTGTAGTGGTAGGTGTCACCTAGTATTAGGTTGTAGTAGTAGGTACCACCTAGTATTAGGTTGTAGTAGTAGGTGCCACCTAGTATTAGGTTGTAGTGGTAGGTGTCACCTAGTATTAGGTTGTAGTAGTAGGTACCACCTAGTATTAGGTTGTAGTGGTAGGTGCCACCTAGTATTAGGTTTTACTAGTAGTTCCACCTAGTATTAGGTTTTACTAGTAGGTGCTACCTAGTATTAGGTTTTACTAGTAGGTGCCACCTAGTATTAGGTTTTACTAGTAGGTGCCACCTAGTATTAGCTTGTAATAGTAGGTGCCACCTAGTATTAGGTTGTAGTGGAAGGTGCCATCTCATATTAGGTTTTACTAGTAGGTGACACCTAGTATTAGGTTGTAGTAGTAGGTACCACCTAGTATTAGGTTGTAGTGGTAGGTGCCACCTAGTATTAGGTTTTACTAGTAGTTCCACCTAGTATTAGGTTTTACTAGTAGGTGCCACCTAGTATTAGGTTTTTACTAGTAGGTGCCACCTAGTATTAGGTTGTAGTGGAAGGTGCCATCTAATATTAGGTTGTAGTAGTAGCTGCCACCTAGTATTAGGTTGTTGTAGTAGGTGCCACCTAGTATTAGGTTGTAGTGGTAGGTGCCATCTAATGTTAGGTTGTAGTAGTAGCTGCCACCTAGTATTAGGTTGTAGTAGTAGGTGCCACCTAGTATTAGGTTGTAGTGGTAGGTGCCATCTAATATTAGGTTGTAGTAGTAGCTGCCACCTAGTATTAGGTTGTTGTAGTCGGTGCCACCTAGTATTAGGTTGTTGTAGTAGATACCACCTAGTATTAGGTTGTTGTAGTAGGTACCACCTAGTATTAGGTTGTAGTAGTAGCTGCCATCTCATATTAGGTTTTACTAGTAGGTTCCACCTAGTATTAGGTTGTAGTGGTAGGTGCCACCTAGTATTAGGTTGTAGTGGTAGGTGCCACCTAGTATTAGGTTGTAGTGGTAGGTGCCACCTAGTATTAGGTTTTACTAGTAGTTCCACCTAGTATTAGGTTTTACTAGTAGGTGCCACCTAGTATTATGTTTTTACTAGTAGGTGCCACCTAGTATTAGGTTGTAGTGGAAGGTGCCATCTAATATTAGGTTGTAGTAGTAGCTGCCACCTAGTATTAGGTTGTTGTAGTAGGTGCCACCTAGTATTAGGTTGTAGTGGAAGGTGCCATCTAATATTAGGTTGTAGTAGTAGCTGCCACCTAGTATTAGGTTGTAGTAGTAGGTGCCACCTCTTATTAGGTTGTAGTGGTAGGTGCCATCTAATATTAGGTTGTAGTAGTAGGTACCACCTAGTATTAGGTTGTTGTAGTAGGTACCACCTAGTATTAGGTTGTTGTAGTAGGTACCACCTAGTATTAGGTTGTAGTAGTAGCTGCCACCTAGTATTAGGTTGTAGTGGTAGGTGTCACCTAGTATTAGGTTGTAGCGGTAGGTGCCATCTAGTATTAGGTTGTAGTAGTAGGTGCCACCTAGTATTAGGTTGTAGTAGTAGGTGCCACATAGTATTAGGTTGTAGTAGTATGTGCCACATAGTATTAGGTTGTAGTAGTAGGTGCCACATAGTATTAGGTTGTAGTAGTATGTGCCACATATTATTAGGTTGTAGTAGTATGTGCCACATAGTATTAGGTTGTAGTAGTAGGTGCCAAATAGTATTAGGTTGTAGTAGTAGGTGCCACCTAGTATTAGGTTGTAGTAGTAGGTGCCAAATAGTATTAGGTTGTAGTAGTAGGTGCCACATAGTATTAGGTTGTAGTAGTAGGTGCCACATAGTATTAGGTTGTAGTAGTATGTGCCACATAGTATTAGGTTGTAGTAGTAGGTTGTAGTAGTATGTGCCACCTCATCCCCCTCTCATCTCTCTCCCGTCAGGAACGTGTCTGCGTACGAGGTGTCCTCCTCCCAGGCAGTACAATCACCACAGCGCTCCAAGCGGCTGAAGGAGAACACCCCTCCACGTTGTGCTGTGCTTCAGAACAACGGCCCTTCCTCCAGCTCCAGCTGCGTACCCCCCCTGGGCTGTGGAGGGTGGGGACGGGGCGAGGCAGAGCAGGCCTCTAGCACCACCAGGGATCACCATCAGCACCACAACGGGCAGCGTCAGACCATCATCATCCCTGATACGCCCAGCCCTGCCGTCAGCATCATCACCATCAGCAGTGACACGGACGAGGAGGATGATCACAAGAATAGCAACACCAACCATACTAGGTACAGGTCAGTCATTTTGGGCTAGACATGACACGCAGGCAGGGATCTGGGAGCCAGGGTTAAATACATGACAGATGGCCATGTTTAGTGCATGTTTTGTTTCATTACTGAAAGAGTGGACGTGACTGGCATAAGGGATTTTTTTTGTGGATTGATCTGAATTCACAATTTATTATGGATTCGACACCAACATTGGTCAGAAGGTTAGTAGGCTGACCATTACTATATGTACCATTACTAAAAAGTGATCCTCCTCCTCGCAGCTCATTCAGGCAGAGGAAGAACGTCATCAGCTGTGTCACAGTACACGACTCCCCCGACTCTGACTCATCCAGTAACAACAGTCCCTATGCAGTAGAGTCCAGGCAGCCCAACAACAACGGCTACCATGACTCCAAGACCACCCTGCTGGACAACTACAGCAACGGAAACAACCTTCGCTCCATCATCATCCCCCCTCTGAAGAGCCAGTCCAGCGAGGTGCTGAGCGAGTGTGAGCGCCTGATGCCAGGTACCTACACAGATATCTACACAGGTACCTACACAGATATCTACACAGGTACCTACAGAGACCCACACAACCACACAGACAGTGAGGGATGGTTGATAGTCTTAGGAAATACTATTATTGTTTTGTTTTTTTAAATGTTACAAATGTATCCATTATTATCGTTGTTGGTACTACAAATGAACCTTCGCTAAGCCCTGCCCCATTGGTTACTGTTGCTACCTCGGTTCCACATTTTTTTTCTTTGTTTTTATACTGTACTCATGTGTTATTTTCTTGACCTGGATTGACCTTTTGACCTTGTTCCCTTTACTCTGCAGATGCAATGAATCATCAGAATTCGGCATACAAGTTCAAAACTTCCAACGTTGCGGGCATGTCTGGCAACAACCACCTGTCAGGGGGCGTGGCTTACCGACAGCAGCGCTCTGGGCCAAACCCCTTCCAGCAGCAGCAGCCTCTCAATCTCAGCCAGGTATGGAGAGAGAGCCAAGTAAGGAACCATCCAAATTTATATCATTATCAATCAATCACATTTTTACATCAGTAGATGTCACAAATTGCTGTACAGAAACCCAGCCTAAAACCCCAAACCGCAAGCCATGCAGATGTAGAAGCACAGTGGCTAGGAAAAACTCACTAGAAAGGCAGGAACCTAGGAAGAAACCTAGAGAGGAACCAGGCTCTGATGGGTGGCCAGTCCTTATCTGGCTGTGCCATGTGGAGATTGTAAGAGTAAATGGCCATTAAGGTCAGATTGTTCTTCAAGATGTTCAAAGGTTCATACATGACCAGCAGGGTCAAATAATAATTGCAGTGTTTGTTGAGGGTGCAACAGGTCAGTACTTCAGGAGTAAATGTCAGTTGCCTTTCCATAGCCGAGCATTCAGAGATCGAGATATTAAGTGCGGTAGAGAGAGAGTCAAAAACAGCAGGTCCGGTACAAGGTAGCACGTCCGTTGAACAAGTCAGGGTTCCATAGCCACAGGCAGAACAGTTGAAACTGGAGCAGTGGAATGACTAGGTGGACTGGGGACAGCCAGGAGTAATCAGGCCAGGTAGTCCTGAGGCATGGTCCTAGGGATCAGGTCCTCCAGGATGGGAGGGAGAGAGAGAGAATTAGAGCACATAGACTATTGCAGCATAGATTAACTGTGTGGAAAGTGAGATTGTCATTTGGATTGCACTGACTCCATCCTCGTATCTCTTCTCGCTCCTATCCAGGCCCAGCATCACATGGTAACTGAGCGGAACGGAGGCCACCGGCACCAGCAGGCTTACATCACCCCAACCATCGCAGCCCAGGCCCCCTACTCCTTCCAGCACCACAACAGCCCCTCTCACACTGCCAACGTCCACACCCACCTGTCTGCCACCCACCTGGCTGCCACCCACCTACCCGGCCAGCCCCACCTCTACACCTACACTGCCACGCCCGCAGCACTGGGCTCCACGGGCACTGTGGCCCACCTGGTGGCAACCCCGGGCTCTGCCCGCCACACGGTCCAGCACACCACATACCACACACCGGGCATTGTTCACCAGGTACCCGTCAGCATGGGGCACCACGTGCTGCCCTCACCCACCCTGCACCACAGCCAGTACCAGGCTCAGTTTGCTCACCAGACGTACATCAGCGCCTCGCCTGCCTCCACAGTCTACACTGGATACCCACTGAGCCCCACCAAGGTGAACCAGTACCCTTACCTCTAGAGCCAAGCCAACACACTGGAGACCCAGACCCCCAGATCCAGATCCCAGCAATGCTGCTGCTGCTCACTCCATGTCCTCCCTCCCCATCCCCACAGACAGAGAGATAGAGAGAGAGACATGCAATCTTCATAAAACTGTCACGTTTACTTGAAGACATAATGACAGAGAGGAAAAAGGTAAATAGAATAGACAGAAAGGAGAGGTGGAATTTCTATTATTACTTTTCTTTTCCCCCAAAAATCTCCAAAATGGCCAGTTTTGCTTTGTTTTCTCTCTTGGTTATATTTCTACTTTCAAATGAGAGTAATTTCTCATTATTTTACAGCAAGGTCTTCATAACGGGCCTTTGGGAGAGGTGGAGGCTTTTTGTTCTCCTAAAACATCTTTTTGTTTGTTTTTGTTTTCCCGTCTTGAATTGGAAAGGGACTGTTTTAATAAGGGGTCCCTCTCTGAATGTTGGAATTCCCATTATAAGAATTCACAAGAATTCCCGTGAGGATTTGGGAATGAAAGTGAAATACGGAAACCTGCTGCTCTTCAAAGAATACAACAAATAATGATGGCCTTGAACTGTCTTAATAATTTCCAAATCATTCAATGTGTGGGGGAGAGAGAACGAAGCATCCCTCCACATCCCACACCCATCCTTCTCCAACATCCAACTGGAGTCAGGAATCTTCTGGAAATATAATCAACAAAAGACACAAAAAAAGAAGGTATTTTCCCTTTGTTTTTTAGTTCTCACCTTTTTGAGGAGACTTATGTTTTAGCTATAGGAGTTGTAGCTGAGCCCTGTTTTTAGAATGTAGCAGTCTGCACCCAGATTATTTTATCAACAACTTTTTCTGATACCAATAGAATTGATTTGTTCCTCTTCTTCATTGTGATTGCACAAAGTGGTTATAATAACATAGGCATGTACAACGTGATTGTCTGTGTGTGCGTGTGCTACTGTCAGCCATGTGTGTGTAGTCCACCTCTTGCACCTTTGTGCTATAATACTTGGAATCCTCCGTAGTCTTAGGTTTGACCATTGTTCCCTCGTAGTGCCTTACAGATATAACCACACAGTTTACGTCGCTGGAACCTTGAGAACCAACAGACTAGCTGGAACTGGTTCCTTTCTTTGACGTCTTATTGTCGGGGCAGATTTGATTTCTCTTCCAGGTGTAGGCTTAGCCCCTAGCTCTGTGTCCTATCCTTATGACAGTATACTACAGCCATAAGAGGTTAGAGTTCATATTTAACTGACCTTTGGCTTTTTTGTAAAGTGTACATGAGTTTAACTTGCCTGGGGTACTGAACCAAAGTCGTTAGATCAATCCTCTTTACATTGTTTGCTGGATATACATTTTAATTTGTGTACAATAGAACTGTAAGTCACCGTGGCGCACATACATACAATGGCTTTAGTTTGAGATGTGTTACTTTTATATCACACAAGGGAGTCGGTGCCCAGGAATAATAGAACAGAGAAGTATCAGCACAAGGATCCAATTAGGGGTAATGGAAAAAGCAAAAATACAAGAAAGTGACTGTCAAAAACATTTATGTGGTGAGTTCATTTGACACATCAATAGTCCAGAGTTCGAGAAAAAATAGGAATCTGAGGTTAAACGCTAAGCCAGTAGAAAGGACTGATGGGAAGTGGTGGTTGCCATGGCGGCAATTTTCAGAAGCCCACCGAGAGAGAGCCTGGTTGTTTGCAGTAGGGAAGCAGAGTATTGAGGACTGTTGAGAGGGGTTGCTCGGTAGGAGTAAGACCTGGGTTCAAATACTATTTGAAATCTTTTAAATAATTCTAACGTTTGCTTTAGAATGCCTGCAGTGCCAGATGGGTGGCGTTTGCAGTTTTTCAACTATTGCATTGTGCCAGGCAAACTCAATCAAGCCCAGCTAAAGTATTTGAAATTATTTTAAATAGTATTTCAACCCAGGTCTGGCAGGAGTGAGTGAGTGAGTGAGTGAGTGAGTGAGTGGTGGTGAGTGAGTGGTGAGTGAGTGAGTGAGTGAGTGAGTGAGTGAGAGTGCGTGCGTGGTTGAGTGAGTGATTGACTGAGTGACGGACTAGTAGAAAGCATTTGGTTGGTCTGGGTAGGAACTGAGGATGGCAGAGTGGTAGTGTGGCATTCCTCATGTAAATGGGACTAAAAGAATAGCATGTTGGCATGGAGCAGGTTGGTAGTAACAGTGACGGTGGGCAGGAGTTACAGGAGCACTGCAGGAATGCACACCTAACTCTGATACAAGTTGTTGTATTGTTGTAGTGGTTTTGTATAGATACATGGACGTTATTTAGTCATTTCTGCCCTGAGGGTTGTGTAGCACCTCTCCACATAGAGAGAGACGTGAACGGAACAGAAATGCTGCTGCGTACACCTGGAAGGGCTTACTATGAAATGCTCTTCATTTGTTGACACTGTATCCATTTTGTCTTCGGAATCATGTGTTCACAGATCGCATACCACCAGAAAGGGATACCTAATAGTAAGAGAACTGATTGGGCTATTGCTTCTATGTGTTTGCTGCTGAATTTAATATCAGTTGTATTTCTCGTAGCCAATGATATATGATTACTATGTTTGTTGTAGTGTCCTCATGAAGTAGGCACATCATAAATACTTGTGGTTTTAGTGAGAGCCTTCCCCCTTATCCCTTCATGTCATGCCATAGTACTTGCATTTTAAGTGATTATTTTATTTCTACGTTATTATTGAACTTTTTAAATGTATGTAGGTACAGTATAAACTGTATTGTGTTATTTTACAGATTGTTGCAATAATTCTTGTGGATGTTTTTATCAGTGATTTGTTATTAGGCTCATTTCTAAGTTGATTTGTAACTGGGAGTTGTACAGTGCTGTACAGTGATGTTATGTATTCATAAGGAGGGGTGTATACCTGTGTAAAGTGTTCAGGCACCGTTGACAATAATAAAGTTATAAAGTTGACAATAATCCATTTGGGCCCTTATGGGTAGGTAGCTTAGACTTGAGTGTGTCAGACCAAGTTTTGCTCCCTAAACTAAACCTAAAACAACAACATTTTGGTACTTCACCAATAGGCCACCACACTCCCTCCATCTGGCTCCACCATGCAAGCCTTGGGTTCCAGGCAGTCAAAGATGTGATACGTAGCATGTATAGGTTGCTGATTACATCATTTTCTTTCTGTTCTGTGGTGTATCTTTGTTGGTACTGATTTCCATGAGGCCTGTGGGCCTAAGAACACAGATATGGGAGATGCTTTTCCACATGAGTGCTTGGCCCCTCCATAAAGAGGCAGACTACTGAAACATTCCACCATAGGGAGAATCTGGCATCCATACTGCACACCCTACAGTCTCCATAGCTCTCTGATCTGATGACTTGTCATTTTTGGACCTTTCTTTCTTCCCACCAAAGAAATTCAACATGTTGACGATGTACAGTACAAACACAAATAATCCCCATGCGGTCTGGCAATAACTTCTGGTCCAAACAAGTACCTTTACAGCACGTTGAGTGTGCTTTGAGGGCTATTGATGGGTTTTAAGCAAATGTTAGTGTGTGAGGTGTACAGATACTACAGTAGAACGCCAGTATGGGCACAACACACACATACATGAATGATTCAAGTTGCCATAATATCTTAAGCTATTTGACTGCCAATTGCAGTCCACCATTCTCAAACATCTATGATTTGAAGAAAATATGTTTTAGATCTGTCACTCGTTACCCCCTAAATGTTCCATTACCCCCTAAATGTTCCATTACTCCCTAATGTTCGTTACCCCCTAAATGTTCCAATGTTGAATCTCAAACTTCTCTCTGAATTGTTTTACATGTAAGTGTTTTTTTACGTTGTTAAAGTTATATTTTAGCTTTATTAATGTTGTAAGCAGATTAGTTTGTAAAAAACAAAAACATGTTACAAGTTAGTGCGCCATGGAATGACCTATAGAGTGAAATAAAAAACAAAAAATACCTTTAAAATAATGGTCACTAGCACAAAATGAATATAATATGTGACCTGCTTCATCTGAAATGCTTATATATTTCTGCTTGAGTGATCATTCGTTTAAGTAAAGATTTGAGTTCTACATTGGCGCGTGCACCGCCAGGGTTGTGGGTTAGATTCCCGGGGCCACGAATACGTAAAAATGTATGACTGTAAGTTGCTTTGGATACAAGTGTCTGCTAAATGGCATATATTATTATTGCAAAAGAAATTGTTGCCGTGCAAGATGCAATAAGTCTGATTCCAGCTAAAACAACTTGACTCAACATAAATTCATAGAAAAATGAAAAATGTTTCTTCCAATATTAGGTTTTCAAATATTATTTATTTTATTTTATTAAAACATTTTCAAGTATAATCTATATTTAGCAATATACGAGAAGCCCTTTTGACCCTACACTCAATTTTGTTTCAATGAACTTGCTATATTTGGAATGAAATAACATTTTAATGTGTAAAATATTTTAGCGTCGTACCACTTTGTTTAATGTGTTATGTGTTTTATGGAAAATATGATTCAGAATGTGAGCATCGACGTAGATCCTTACAATTACCAAAATGTGGTATTCTTGTGCTAATGAAGTTTGTTTACTTTCAAGATCATCTCTCCCGTGCTACAGTAGCCATTTCAATGTTAGAATAATGCCTTCCAAATAACTAAACCATACCCTCAGAGCTTTAAGGTGTGGTTTCAATTAAAGAGAGCTGTGTAAAGCGGTCTTTTGGTGAAGCCTGGTATTTTTACAACTTTGTTGTTCTTGAAATACTTGCGCTACATAAGAAGTGTTCAGCTTCCAACTTTCCCAGAGTGTGATTGCGAGTGCTCTTTCTGGATCCTTGTATGAAATATTGTGAAACATTCCTGAAGGAATGGCACACATTGCCAGTTAGTCTTCTCAGGTCAAACCCCTCTGAAGTGACTTGAATCATTTTAACACCTTACCAGAATAGAATAATCACACAACCTCTCTTCCCCTTCATGAGAGCTTTGCAAAGTACACTCTCCCAAAGAAGCAGGGAGGTAGGAAAAGTACTTATTATTATTTATTTTATATGCATCACTGAAACTCTGTAACCCAGTAATAACACATTTTAAAGCCCTTCTGTATGAGTATTGATGTGTCTGTGTTCGTATGTTTGTCAAGGGAATCACCCCCTGCATTAGGTTTTTTCTTTGGGGATTCAGGCCGCAGCGGTCAAGGGTTTGATGCCCCCATTAATGGAATACGTCAAGTGTTGTCATTTGGACAGTTTTTTAAAACATGTACTTAAGAACCAACATGTCATATTTTATACCCTCTTGCTAAAGACATGCTAGAAGTCTCATTTTCCTATTATGCACACATTTTGAAACAATTTGGTTTAGAAAATGTAATGTTTAGCTATTTCTTGCCAGCTCAAACCGCAAATGAGCATTGTACTAATGTCCTTGAGCGGATGGGTTATTGCCTAATGAATTCCCATTGATAAATCCCAATAAAACCTTGTTTCTCCATAGATGACAGAGGGACAAGGGATGAGATATAACAGTAAACTGCTGTAACTGTCATACTGTACTGTAGTCATTTTGCAGTAATATTGATCCTGATTTTGGTTTTGTACTTGAACAACTGCATTCACAATGAAATGGGTTAAAAACAATGATATTTTTGGTACAAAGTATCAAAACCTAAGTTAGCATCAAACCCTGTCCTTGTTGTGTGTCCATTGCTGTATGTTTTTTCAATGGTGTTGAAATCTCATTGTTGTTCAGGCTATTATGTGCTGCAGTATTTCCTAGTATACTTCTTTGTTAATTGTCTCTCTCATTGACATTTATTGGGGATTTTTTAAAGTGTGTTTGTTGTCTCCTTAATATCTGTTGATATAGCTTTATATGTACCATATTCCTTAGAATAATATTATTGACTATGTTGTGAGAATGGATATTTTACTGGCTTTATAGAATGTTTAAAGAAATATAATAATGAGAATAAGAAGAATGATTAATTGAACTCCTAACAAGTTGAGTACTTGGTTACTAAGCGCGTGTGTTACCATTAAGATGTTGTGTGCTTCTCTTAATCATTTTCGTTGTAGAAAAATTGAGTGAATTTAAAATAGGCTTCAAAAAAACAAATGATAACATTGTACATTTACAGGAGGATTTTAATTGACAACTTGGTCATAGAAGAAAATACTTATTTTAATTGCCCTCTTTACTAACTGTAGGGTGAAGGGGCTGGCATTGTGGTGAACTATGTTCTAGCTTGTTATTCACTGTTACTTTTGATCATTTCTTCGGTCTCCGAGGTGAATCGAGTTATTCATGAGAATTTGTATGCTCACATATGCATATTGTATATGTGTAGAAATGTAATCACACTTTGTCTTGGATTTACATTAAACTGTTAAGTCACGGCACCAGTCTCCCGTCTCATACAATAGTCATTATTTGTATCTGCTGTGTTTGTGTTGGGGAGGGTTTGTGGTGGTCGTGTGTACACTTTATCAACATGGCAAATTGCTTGATGGTTTATACAGACATAATGATGCACCTGACATAACCTGAAGGATACCTCACTGAAGGAGCTAGTTGATTCATGATGTTTCACTGCAACTCGAGTCAAATAAAATCTCTCAAGTATTTAATTTGTTGATCTCTATATTTTGCTTTGACTAGTTCAGTGAGTGCAATCAACTTCACACTAGAAACCCTATAACCGCAGCCTAGAAAATATATAACTCCAGCTGTATATTACTTTAGTAACACTGAGGTACAGTAGCCAGACTAAGCACAGTTCCAAATCCATCGGGGTGTAAATGTTCTACTGACCATTTTATGCCACTAGATGACGATAATCAACCATATTTTCTTGCTGTGAACCTTAAATCAGTTATTTACCTTAATTTTCATAGTTAAATCAAAGTGTTCACCAGTCTTGTCTCTATTTCATGACATCGTTTATTGTTTATAAGTGGCCTGGCTATTGCTTTTGCTAACACATATTTGAAGTAGGGAAAAACGTGTATTGTATACCTTCCCTGACAATGCTTTCAGGAAAATAAACGTTTAACATTTTCTGTATAATACAGTTCATCAATTACCATTTAGTCTGTCAGCCCATGTAATAGCTCAAGGGATTGGGTCTATCGCACGAACGGTGTTGCCGTGAAACCACAGAGATGGACAACCTAACACCCTCCTGTTTGAAGGACTGCACTGCAGCCAATGATCGTAGGACGTTAGATAATAAATATCTAATCAGGGCTCGGGGAGGAGTTATTGCAATCCTCAGGACAAGTGGCCAGTGCGAGAGCGAAAGATGCCCAAAGAAAACGGAAAGGACAATGATATTAGGTAGCGAACTATTTCAAGTGGTATTAAGCTAGTCCGGTTCATTTGATTGTTTTTGTGGATATGAAAACGTCCAGACAAAGGGAAACAGAGAATGTGAAGCTCCGTTTTGGTAAGATGATGTGCTCTACTATTGTATGTGATTGGGACACTGCAAATGCATAGGATAGATGGGGCACAGGATTCCCGTTATCTCTGAACTCCGAGCGCAAGATAGCTAGCTAACTTTAAAACTTGTCTATGGTTTGTTTGTTGTTGTATGTTGACTTGAGCTTGTTTATGAAATATCAAAGTATTACCTGTTTTATTTAGTTATAAGATACTATGATATTCATGGAGAAAACGGGTTGGGAAGGAGGACAAGGAGACAACTCATGACGAGTCAGTCCACCAGGCAGCAGAGCAGGCTAGCTAGCTAGTAGTGTCAGGATCATGTTTACACATTGAGCCCCTTTACGTACAGTAGTAGGCTCGCTACTAATAGGTAGCTAATGTAATTTTGGTCTATAAATAGCTAGCTAGTAAATAAGAATAACATTCGTATTTACTAGTGTTGCCGCTCAGACACACCAGCACACGTTTTCACATTTGCTATGTTACATTGTAATTCTGTTTTTAGCACATGCGGTGAATTCCCCCACACTTAGCTAATAGCTAATCCCTGATTTGCGCTTGCATCACCTTTGCCTACTGCCATTTCAGAGCAGATAGGTGTCTTCACCATGAGTAGCACGTTTCACCCAATGCTCTACTGATTTGGAGAAAGGCAATGCATGTCCTCATATGGAAGCTTAACCCAGGAGAGAACAAAGGACAGCCAGGGTTGACCTAACTAGGCTGCCGGCATCCAGCCTACCCTGTTATGTCAGGGTCCTTATAATGGAGTGGTTTTCAGATAAACAGAAAGATTTTAGCCTAAAGTGTGTTGTCTTTCTCTTTTGTGTGTTCATCTTTTTTTGACTGCATGTTTTTCCCAAATGGTTTGCTTTATTTGCTCATATTGATAGACAGACAACTGTCACAATGCATGGGATATGTTTTGACATCATTGTTTTGGTTTGCACACAGCTTAATCAACCCCTCTTACCGAAAGCTGATATATCATATGGAAGAGGGGGTACATTGAGGGAGATCACACAAGCAATACCTGCATTCTCCAGCTCGCGGTATCTACTGGGATGCATCAGAAGTGGATCAAATGCCATGACTTCCATGCAATGGAGGGTTTACGCTTCTCTATGGGCTCACTGGGGATTTCCAAGACCGTTCTGCCCATTCAAGGCTTCGGTGCTGTGGTTCTAGGGCTGATGCTGTTGGTGACAATGATCACAGCAGGTTCACCTGCAGCAGGTAAGCAGACACCTCTCTCACAGACATGATCCACTAATTTGTTCAGTGCAGTATGCTGACATCAACTCTATACAGTCATTATGTAGCAACCACGGATCAATAAGGGTTTTGAAGTTCATATGACGAAGACAAGTTAGTATTGACTAACAGGTACCCCTTCTACTGTGTGTTATCACACACATAGCATGTTACTTTCCAGTCCTATGTCGTCTTAAAGCCAGCAAAATGACATTGCCACGAACAGCACCAGAGATATTGAGATGAGCGAGATGCAACACTTCGCTCCCACAGTCACACACAGTATTTGCGCATGTGCACTAGGACCAAAACCCTTTAACACTCGTAGTTGTTGTGGAAATGTACCTACTATGCTGTGTACTTCATACATCTCGCTCATACATATCGCTTAATTGACCTTTAATGTTTGATAACTTCCCTGACTCGTAACAGGTGGCACATCAACAGGTGGTGAAGGCTATGGAATGCTATTTGAAATGTCAGTGTAATAAACCTCTGTGTAATAGCCTTTATATAATTGGGCTCCCGAGTGGCGCAGCGGTCTAAGGCACTGCATTTCAGTGCAAGAGGTGTCATTACTACAGTACCTGGTTCAAATCCAGGCTGTATCACATCCGGCTGTGATTGGGAGTCCCATAGGGCGGCGCACAATTGGCCCATTGTCATCTGGGTTTGGCCGAAGTAGGCCGTCAATGTAAATAAGAACTTGTTCTTAACAGACTTGCCTAGTTAAATAAATAAATAATAACATTTGCCATATTGACAACAGCCTACTGGTTCGCGTACACATATATTGCAGGTGCTGTGAAATACTTGTTTTTCTAGCTCCAACAGTGCAGAAATACCGAACAATCCACAAACCCCAAAAATTCAAATAAAGAAATGAATAAATATCAGAATGACCAATGTCACTTTCCGGAATATGAATATACAGTGCCTTTGGAAAGTATTCAGATACCTTGACTATTTCCACGTTTTGTGATGTTACAGCCTTATTCTAACATTGGTTAAACAACAACAAATCCTCATCAATCTACACACAATACCCCATAATGATGAAGCGAAAACAGGTTTATAAACATTATTGCAAATTTCTTAATTATAAAAACAGAAATTCCTTATTTACATAAGTATTCAGCCCCTTTGCTATGAGACTCGAAATTGAGCTCAGGTTCATCCTGTTTCCATTGATCATTCTTGAGATGTTTCTACAACTTGATTGGAGTCCACCTGTGTTAAATTCAATTGATTGAACATGATTTGGAAAGGCACACACCTATCTACAGTTGAAGTCGGAAATGTACATACACTTAGGTTGGAGTTATTAAAACATTTTTTTCAACCACTCCACACATTTCTTGTTAACAAACTATGGTTTTGGCAAGTCGGTTAGGACATCTACTTTGCATTACACAAGTCATTTTTCCAACAATTGTTTACAGATGTATTATTTCACTTATAATTCACTGTATCATAATTTCAGCGGGTCAGAAGTTTACATACACTAAGTTGACTGTGCCTTTAAACAGCTTGGAATCTTCCAGAAAATGATGTCAGGGCTTTAGAAGCTTCTGATAGGCTAATTGACATAATTTGAGTCAATCGGAGGTGTACCTGTGGATGTATTTCAAGGTCTACCTTCGAACTCAGTGCCTCTTTACTTGACATCATTGGAAAATCAAAAGAAACCAGCCAAGACCTCAGAAAAAAAGTTGCAGACCTTCACAAGTCTGGTTCATCCTTGGGAGCAATTTCCAAACACCTGAAGGTACCACATTCATCTGTAAAACACAATAGTATGCAAGTATAAACACCATGGGACCACGCAGCCATCATACTGCTCAGGAAGGTGATGTGTTCTGTGTCCTAGAGATGAACGTACTGTGGTGCGTTCAAGTGCAAATCAATCCCATAACAACAGCAAAGGACCTTGTGAAGATGCTGGAGGAAACAGGTACAAAAGTATCTATGTCCACAGTAAAACGAATCCTCTATCGACATAACCTGAAAGGCCGCTCAGCAAGGAAGAAGCCCCACTCCAAAACCGCCATAAAAAAGCCAGACTACTGTTTGCAACTGCACATGGGAACAAAGATCATACTTTTTGGAGAAATATCCTCTGGTCTGATGAAACAAAAATATAACTGTTTGGCCATAATGACCATTGTTATGTTTGGAGGAAAAAGGGGGAGGCTTGCAAGCCGAGGAGCACCATCCCAACCGTGAAGCACGGGGGTGGCAGCATCATGTTGTGTGGCTGCTTTGCTGCAGGAGGGACTGGTGCACTTCACAAAATAGATGGCATAAAGAGGAAGGAAAATTATGTGGATATATTGATGCAACATTTCAAGTCAGTCAGGAAGTTAAAGCTTGGTCGCAAATGCATCTTCCAAATGGACAATGACCCCAAGCATACTTCCAACGTTGTGGCAAAATGGCTTAAGGACAACATAGTCAAGGTATTGGAGTGGCCATCAAAGCACTGACCTCAATCCTATAGAGAATTTGTGGGCAGAACTGATAAAGCGTGTGCGAGAAATGAGGCCTACAAACCTGACTCAGTTACACCAGCTCTGTCAGGAGGAATTAACCCAATTTATTGTGGGAAGCTTGTGGAAGGCTACCTGAAACATTTGACCCAAGTTAAACAATTTAAAGGCAATGCTACAAAATACTAATTGAGTATATGTAAACTTCTGACATACTGGGAATGTGATGAAATAAATAAAAGCTGAAATAAATCATTCTCTCTACTATTATTCTGACATTTTGCATTTTTAAAATAAAGTTGTGATCCTAACTGACCTAAGACAGGGAATCTTTACTAGGATTCAATGTCAGGAATTGTGAAAAACTGAGTTTGAATGTATTTGGCTAAGGTGTATGTAAACTTCCGACTTCAACTGTATTATATTATTGTACCTACTGTGTCAGAAAGGTATACTAAAACATTATTGCTATTCCAACCTTTTCTTGGTGTTATGATGTGATTATGCTATTAGGTTATGTCTGTAGCATGTTATGCTATCTTCTCTATTTGACGGTATAAAAATATATATTTTTCAGTGTTGTGCATCTACTCCACACTGCTAAAAGCCAATTGAGAACCGCTACCGCTTTTGGTTCTGGAGCTTCTTATTCATATTTAAAGTAGATCTGTTAAAGTTGGCCCGCGTAAAATCTCACAGGATTGGATTCGGGTCACGTACCAAAATAACTATCATCGTTATTTTGCCCTATTTTACTTGTACATTTTGCAGATGTGAACACAATTTCTCTGTATTTCATTGAATCACAATCCTTTGGCCAACCATTGTTTATTGTCTGTTTCATTAGTGTCTTCTGATGAGTGATGTGACTCCACCACACTGTATTTAATGGATCCAGGGACATAGCCTGCATGATGGTGTGATTTACATACTGGTCCTCCTAATAAAGAGGGGCTTCAGAGACGAGGGTTGGCTTGGTCCCTAACTATAATCTTTTCCCTAAAACAATTTCCTGTCATGAGGAGAAGGAGAAAAAGGACCCAATCCTCCCATTTAATAGGATGTTTATTCTGGGTTACTTTATAGATCATGTCCCGATCTACCCCCCCCAACATCTAACTTATTCCATATAAAGGGCTTTTTAGGGGATCCTGAGTGGCGCTACGGTCTAAGGCACTGCATCGCAGTACTACAGACCCAGGTTAGATTCCTGGCTGTATTACAACCGGCCATGATTGGGACATAGGCCGGCGCACGTTTGGCCCAGCGTGTTCCGGGTTAGGGGAGGGTTTGGGTGGGTTAGGCCGTCATTGTAAATATGAATTTGTTCTTAACTGTCTTGCCTAGTTAAATAAAAGGTACACAAAAAAAGAGCCGTAAAAAAACAAATGAAACTCTGTGGTAATAGGATTAAACTGAGAACCCCTGACGGGCACCTTACCCCAGGAAATGAGGAATTAGACAGTCTTATTCTTTCTCTTTCAGCTAAATCATAATAATAAACTATTCTCCTGGTACACAGAGAGGGCTGTTGAGAAAAGGATTTAAGGCAAAAAATCTGATTATCCAAAAGATTCACAACATAACCTACTTAGTAGGGCCCATGTCCATGTGAGCTTTTCCCAGTGCTGGTTCTGATCTCCTATTATTAGTGCTTACTCTTTTTCTGCTCAATCAGGCATTTCCTTTTACGTTTTGCATTTGAATAGTTTCAGACGCCAGCCATTTGAATGGCGTCAGCACAGTCAGTAAGCAGCAAGCAGGTATGACAGGGGCACCGCGTGCCCACGGAGAGATGACCAGCATCCGCAGAGGCCTACGTGCACTGCTGTGCACACTTTGTGCAAAATTGTGCAATGCTGCCAGATAATGTAGATGTTAACCAAGCTGTTCTAGAACTACTGTGTAGGCTATGCAAAATGACTTTTCTTCCCTGCGTGACATCCAAGAGTCCCTATCAGATATGTGCCCTTTTTCTCTAAAAAAGGTGTGAAGAGATGGGTGGTCTGTAGACTCTAGATGTGCCTCCAGATGTGTCTGTAGATGTTTGCCATAACCCAAATATATGGCAGGTCTATATATAGCTAGTTCCTGTGTGCAGATAAGAGGACCCCAACTTCGCTGATAACTGTGATAACTGACTCTGGCCCTCTGGATCTCTGCAGAGATGATGCAAACCCAGCTCAAGGCTTATTCCCATGAGGGGGAAATTACATTGGTGTGAGAAGAGGTTGTGCTGTGCAGAGAGAGAGATTCATCAAAGTGGTTTCCTCTCCTGCTGGAAGCGAGTTGTAGG
Organism: Oncorhynchus gorbuscha; assembly: GCF_021184085.1. Classification (NCBI taxonomy): domain Eukaryota; kingdom Metazoa; phylum Chordata; class Actinopteri; order Salmoniformes; family Salmonidae; genus Oncorhynchus; species Oncorhynchus gorbuscha. The sequence goes on along the minus strand of NC_060173.1, from coordinate 22,359,462 downwards.
AGGAGAGAAACTGGTTTCAGAATCAAGGCCCGTGGAAGGAAACTTATATGTATCCTCGCTCGTTTGAGGCTTTCAGCAAGCTCACCACTTTACTCTTAAGATCTGTTGACATGGAGCAAGGCTTCGCTGAGTCTAGGATGATTCCCTTTGGCAAAGAGAGCATTGAACCACTGCATGTGCATATTTATCACCCATGGCTTGGACTGCCTTCAGATGAACTACAGCTGTGGTCTGTGTTTCTTTGCCTGTGTTCTAAATGTAAGTGTCTTTGCAGGCCTTCTGAAAATGAACAGTGCAAGAGGGAGTCTTGGTCTTTGAGTCTGGTATAGAGGGATGTAGCCAGTCTAGCCACAATTGTAGAAGTAGGCTATTAGCTTTATGATTTTCTTCCCTAAGGGGCCCACAGTAATATCATATAGGCTATTTACTCAATCATCACCATTATCACAAAGTGAAGACATCCCACTGGGCACACACAGGTTGAACCAACGTTTCTATGTCATTTCAATGGAATTATGGTGGAACAAACTCCCTCACGACGCCAGGACAGCGGAGTCAATCACCACCTTCCGGAGACACCTGAAACCCCACCTCTTTAAGGAATACCTAGGATAGGATAAGTAATCCCCCCCCCCCCTTTAAGATTTAGATGCACTATTGTAAAGTGACTGTTCCACTGGATGTCTTAAGGTGAATGCACCAATTTGTAAGTCGCTCTGGATAAGAGCGTCTGCTAAATGACTTAAATGTAAAATGTAAATGAATTACATTGAACCAATGTGGAAGAGGTGTTAAATCGACATCTTTGCCTAGTGGGATTATTCAATGATCCTTCAAGACCGTTAACTTTGATGCAGTTCCAGCAACATTGCCATTATTATTTTATTTTTTTCACCTTTATTTTACCAGATAGGCCAGTTGAGAACAAGTTCTCATTTACAACTGCGACCTGGCCAAGATAGAGCAAAGCAGTTTGACACAAACAACACAGAGTTACACATGGAATAAACAAACGTACAATCAATAACACAATAGAAAAGTCTATAAACAGTGTGTGCAAATGTAGTACGTGTAGGGAGGTAAAGCAATAAATAGGCCATAGTGGCAAAATATCTACAATTTAGCAAGTAAACACTGGAGTGATATATGTACAGAAGATGAATGTGCAAGTAGAGATACTGGGGTGCAAAGAAGCAAAAAATAAATAACAATATGGGGATTAGGAAGTTGGGTGGGCTATTTACAGATGGGCTGTGTACAGGTGCAATGATCGGTAAGCTGCTCTGACAGCTGATGCTTAAAGTTAGTGAGGGAGATCTGAGTCTCCAGCTTCAATGATTTTTGAAATTTGTTCCAGTCAGTGGCAGCAGAGAACTGGAAGGAAAGGCGGCCAAAGTAGGAGTTGGCTTTGGCGATGCCCAGTGAAATATACCTGCTGGAGCGCGTGCTACGGGTGGGTGCTGAGATAAGGCGGGGCTTTACCGAGCAAAGACTTATAGATGACCTGGAGCCAGTGGGTTTAGCGACAAATATGAAGCGAGGGCCAGCCAACGAGAGCATACAGGTCGCAGTGGTGGGTAGTATATTGGGCTTTGACAAAACAGATGGCACTGTGATAGACTACATCCAATTAGCTGAGTAGAGTGTATTAACCTACCTCATGAACAAGCTAGCCTCAGCCAGTACTAAACAGTTTACCCTACCTCATCAACAAGCTAGTCTCATCCAGTACTAAACAGTTTGCCCTACCTCATCAACAAGCTAGCCTCATCCAGTACTAAACAGTTTACCCTACCTCATCAACAAGCTAGCCTCAACCAGTACTAAACAGTTTACCCTACCTCATCAACAAGCTAGCCTCATCCAGTACTAAACAGTTTACCCTACCTCATCAACAAGCTAGCCTCAACCAGTACTAAACAGTTTACCCTACCTCATCAACAAGCTAGCCTCAACCAGGACTAAACAGTTGACCCTACCTCATCAACAAGCTAGCCTCATCCAGTACTAAACAGTTTACCCTACCTCATCAACAAGCTAGCCTCATCCAGTACTAAACAGTTGACCCTACCTCATCAACAAGCTAGCCTCATCCAGTACTAAACAGTTTACCCTACCTCATCAACAAGCTAGCCTCATCCAGTACTAAACAGTTTACCCTACCTCATCAACAAGCTAGCCTCATCCAGTACTAAACAGTTGACCCTACCTCTAACGTGTTTGAAGTTGATGTTACTGTAGGCCAATCTGTGTTCTTGGTAGGAAGAAATAAAACAACAATGTTATCTGCTTCGTTCAGTGGCTAGTCCCTCTGGGACTGGCAGAGCAGTAATCTTATAAATAAATCTTCCTTATCATTCCGCTGCTTTGCTTTCCAGTTGACTGGTTCCTGCTTGGGTGTACTTGGGTACTAGTGCCTTAATTGCGGAGCAGTCATAACGGAAGCTAGGATTCCATCCAATTGTTGACAGATTTGTATGCAAATATTCTAAATCTGTCATGCAGGTGAAAGAGGACCCAAAAGCGACTTAACAGAAACAGAGTTTATTTAAATCCAAAACAGGGAATAACAAAAATAACTAGAGAAGCGGCCACAGACTGCAGGTCGCTTCGGGTAGGCGCAGGCCGTAGTTGATAGAGACACCTGCTCACACGCAGCATCTGATGAAGGCAAAAAACACGACAGGACAGGACAGGACGAAACACAATCACAGCATGGTGAATACAAAACAAGGAACCGACGGGACAGGAACGGATCACAAAGGAATAAATAGGGACTCTAATCAGGGGAAAGGATCGGGAACAGGTGTGGGAAGACTAAATGATGATTAGGGGAATAGGAACAGCTGGGAGCAGGAACGGAACGATAGAGAGAAGAGAGAGCGAGAGAGTGAGAGAGGAGGGGAGAGAGGGGGATAGAAGGAGGGAAAGAACCAAATAAGACCAGCAGAGGGAAACGAATAGCATGGGGAGCACAGGGACAAGACATGATAATAAATGACAAACATGACAGTACCCCCCACTCACCGAGCGCCTCCTGGCGCACTCGAGGAGGAATCCTGGCGGCAACGGAGGAAATCATCGATGAGTGAACGGTCCAGCACGTCCCGAGACGGAACCCAACTCCTCTCCTCAGGACCGTAACCCTCCCAATCCACTAGGTATTGGTGACCCCGTCCCGAGAACGCATGTCCATGATCTTATGTACCTTGTAAATAGGTGCGCTCTCGACAAGGACGGGAGGGGAGGGGAAAGACGAGGGGGGGTGCGAAGAAAGGGCTTAACACAGGAGACATGGAAGACAGGATGGACGCGACGAAGATGTCGCGGAAGAAGCAGTCGCACAGCGACAGGATTGGCGACCTGGGAGACACGGAACGGACCAATGAACCGCGGAGTCAACTTACGAGAAGCTGTCGTAAGAGGAAGGTTGCGAGTGGAAAGCCACACTCTCTGGCCGCAACAATACCTTGGACTCTTAATCCTGCGTTTATTGGCGGCTCTCACCGTCTGTGCCCTGTAACGGCAAAGTGCAGACCTCACCCTCCTCCAGGTGCGCTCACAACGTTGGACAAACGCTTGAGCGGAGGGAGCGCTGGACTCGGCAAGCTGGGATGAGAACAGAGGAGGCTGGTAACCCAGACTACTCTGAAACGGAGATAACCCGGTAGCAGACGAAGGAAGCGAATTGTGAGTATTCTGCCCAGGGGAGCTGTTCTGCCCAAGACGCAGGGTTTCTGAAAGAAAGGCTGCGTAGTATGCGACCAATCGTCTGATTGGCCCTCTCTGCTTGACCGTTAGACTGGGGATGAAACCCGGAAGAGAGACTGACGGACGCACCAATCAAACGACAGAACTCCCTCCAAAACTGTGACGTGAATTGCGGGCCTCTGTCTGAAACGGCGTCTAACGGGAGGCCATGAATTCTGAATACATTCTCAATAATGATTTGTGCCGTCTCCTTAGCGGAAGGAAGTTTAGCGAGGGAATGAAATGTGCCGCCTTAGAGAACCTATCGACAACCGTCAGAATCACAGTCTTCCCCGCAGACAAAGGCAGACCGGTAATGAAGTCTAAGGCAATGTGAGACCATGGTCGAGAAGGAATGGGGAGCGGTCTGAGACGACCGGCAGGAGGAGAGTTACCCGACTTAGTCTGCGCGCAGTCCGAACAAGCAGCCACGAAACGGCGCGTGTCACGCTCCTGAGTCGGCCACCAAAGCGCTGGCGAATAGACGCAAGAGTGCCTCGAACACCGGGATGACCAGCTAACTTGGCAGAGTGAGCCCACTGAAGAACAGCCAGGCAGTGGAAACAGGAACGAAAAGGAGGTTACTAGGACAAGCGCGCGGCGCGCAGTGTGCGTGAGTGCTTGCTTAACCTGTCTTTCAATTCCCCAGACTGTTAACCCGACAACACGCCCATAAGGAAGAATCCCCTCGGGATCAGTAGAAGCCACAGAAGAACTAAACAGACGGGATAAGGCATCAGGCTTGGTGTTCTTGCTACCCGGACGGTAAGAAATCACAAACTCGAAACGAGCGAAAAACAACGCCCAACGAGCTTGACGGGCATTAAGTCGTTTGGCAGAGGATGTACTCAAGGTTCTTATGGTCTGTCCAAACGACAAAAGGAACGGTCGCCCCCTCCAACCACTGTCGCCATTCGCCTAGGGCTAAGCGGATGGCGAGCAGTTCACGATTACCCACATCATAGTTGCGCTCAGATGGCGACAGGCGATGAGAAAAATAAGCGCAAGGATGAACCTTATCGTCAGACTGGAAGCGCTGGGATAGGATGGCTCCCACGCCTACCTCTGAAGCGTCAACCTCGACAATGAATTGTCTAGTGACGTCAGGAGTAACGAGGATAGGAGCGGACGTAAAACGTTCTTTTAGAAGATCAAAAGCTCCCTGGGCGGAACCGGACCACTTAAAACACGTCTTGACAGAAGTAAGAGCTGTGAGAGGGCAGCAACTTGACCGAAATTACGAATGAAACGCCGATAGAAATTAGCGAAACCTAAAAAGCGCTGCAACTCGACACGTGACCTTGGAACGGGCCAATCACTGACAGCTTGGACCTTAGCGGAATCCATCTGAATGCCTTCAGCGGAAATAACGGAACCGAGAAAAAGTAACGGAGGAGACATGAAAAGAGCACTTCTCAGCCTTTACGTAGAGACAATTCTCTAAAAGGCGCTGTAGAACACGTCGAACGTGCTGAACATGAATCTCGAGTGACGGAGAAAAAATCAGGATATCGTCAAGATAGACAAAAACAAAAATGTTCAGCATGTCTCTCAGAACATCATTAACTAATGCCTGAAAAACAGCTGGCGCATTGGCGAGACCGAAGCGGCAGAACCCGGTACTCAAAATGCCCTAACGGAGTGTTAAACGCCGTTTTCCACTCGTCCCCCTCTCTGATGCGCACGAGATGGTAAGCGTTACGAAGGTCCAACTTAGTAAAGCACCTGGCTCCCTGCAGAATCTCGAAGGCTGATGACATAAGGGGAAGCGGATAACGATTCTTAACCGTTATGTCATTCAGCCCTCGATAATCCACGCAGGGGCGCAGAGTACCGTCCTTCTTTTTAACAAAAAGAACCCCGCCCCGCGGAGAAGAAGAAGGCACTATGGTACCGGCGTCAAGAGACACAGACAAATAATCCTCGAGAGCCTTACGTTCGGGAGCCGACAGAGAGTATAGTCTACCTCGAGGAGGAGTGGTCCCCGGAAGGAGATCAATACTACAATCATACGACCGGTGAGGAGGAAGGGAGTTGGCTCGGGACCGACTGAAGACCGTGCGCAGATCATGATATTCCTCCGGCACTCCTGTCAAATCGCCAGGTTCCTCCTGAGAAGTAGGGACAGAAGAAACGGGAGGGATGGCAGACATTAAACACTTCACATGACAAGAAACGTTCCAGGATAGGATAGAATTACTAGACCAATTAATAGAAGGATTATGACATACTAGCCAGGGATGACCCAAAACAACAGGTGTAAACGGTGAACGGAAAATCAAAAAGAAATAGTCTCACTGTGGTTACCAGATACTGTGAGAGTTAAAGGTAGTGTCTCAAATTTGATACTGGGAAGATGACTACCATCTAAGGCAAACATGGGCGTAGGCCTGTCTAACGGTCTGAAAGGAATGTTATGTTTCCGAACCCATGCTTCGTCCATGAAACAACCCTCAGCCCCAGAGTCAATCAAAGCACTGCATGTAGCACCCGAACCGGTCAGCGTAGATGGACCGACATAATAGTACAAGATCTAGATGAAGGGACCTGAGTAGTAGCGCTCACCAGTAGCCCTCCGCTTACTGATGGGCTCTGGCCTCTTACTGGACATGAATTAACAAAATGTCCAGCAACTCCGCAATAGAGGCACAGGCGGTTGGTGATCCTCCGTTCCCTCTCCTTATTCGAGATGCGAATCCCTCCCAGCTGCATGGGCTCAGTCTCAAAGCCAGAGGAGGGAGATGGTTGCGATGCGGAGCAGGGAAACACCGTTGATGCGAGCTCTCTTCCACGAGCCCGGTGACGAAGATCTACCCGTCGTTCTATGCGGATGGCGAGAGCAATCAAAGAATCCACATCTGATGGAACCTCCCGGGAGAGAATCTCATCCTTAACCACTGCGTGGAGTCCCTCAGAAAACGGCGAGCAGCGCCGGCTCGTTCCACTCACTAGAGGCAGCAAGAGTGCGAAACTCAATAGAATAATCCGTTATGGACCGTTCACCTTGGCATAAGGAAGCCAGGGCCCTAGAAGCCTCCCCCAAAAACTGAACGGTCAAAAACCCGAATCATCTCCTCTTTAAAGTTCTGGAATTTGTTAGAGCAATCAGCCCTTGCCTCCCAGATAGCTGTGCCCCATTCTCGAGCCCGGCCAGTAAGGAGTGAAATGACGTAAGCAACCCGAGCTCTCTCTCTAGAGTATGTGTTGGGTTGGAGAGAGAACACAATCTCACACTGCGTGAGAAAGGAGCGGCACTCAGTGGGCTGCCCGGAGTAGCAAGGTGGGTTATTAACCCTAGGTTCTGGAGGCTCGGCAGGCCAGGAAGTAACAGGTGGCACGAGACGTAGACTCTGGAACTGTCCAGAGAGGTCGGAAACCTGAGCGGCCAGGTTCTCCACGGCATGGCGAGCAGCAGACAATTCCTGCTCGTGTCTGCCGAGCATGGCTCCTTGGATCTCGACGGCAGTGTAACGAGCGTCTGAAGTCGCTGGGTCCATTCCTTGGTCGGTTCCTTCTGTCATGCAGGTGAAAGAGGACCCAAAAGCGACTTAACAGAAACAGAGTTTATTTAAATCCAAAACAGGGAATAACAAAAATCCTCTAGTCTGTAGAGGGAATAACTAGAGAAGCGGCCACAGACTGCAGGTCGCTTCGGGTAGCGCAGGCCGTAGTTGATAGAGACACCTGCTCACACGCAGCATCTGATGAAGGCAAAAAACACGACAGGACAGGGTGATACACAATCAGGACAGGACAGGGCGAAACAATCACAGCATGGTGAATACAAAACAAGGAACCGACGGGACAGGAACGGATCACAAAGGAATAAATAGGGACTCTAATCAGGGAAAGGATCGGGAACAGGTGTGGGAAGACTAAATGATGATTAGGGGAATAGGAACAGCTGGGAGCAGGAACGGAACGATAGAGAGAAGAGAGAGCGAGAGAGTGAGAGAGGAGAGGGGAGAGAGGGATAGAAGGAGGGAAAGAACCAAATAAGACCAGCAGAGGGAAACGAATAGCATGGGAGCACAGGGACAGAAGTTCATCATAATAGATTTAAACTGTAGCCTAATAAACTGCACCTGATGACACAACATGTCATCAGATGACTCCAAGTTTACTTCAATATTATGGTTATTACAATATTTCTGCATAAAAGCATTTCTACTGACATTTCTCCCATTAATTCATTTTACCGACACAAAACATCCCACCTTGTCTAGCATATTTTATTTTGTCAACATTGGGAAAGTTTAGCTACAAATGTTGTTTCCATCAGGCCTGGCGTGAAATGTTTTCTCTGACATGTACTTTACTCGCATAAAAAGGTTGGATAGAAATCTGGTTAAAGACACATCCTCCTGAGTCTGGCAAGTAGAAGCAGTAGTAGTCAGCGGATGTGGCTCTGCTGTCTGTTGTGATCTTCCCAGCGGCTCATGACTGCTGAAAGATTCAGTAGATTCAGCAGCAGCGCCGCTTTGAATTAGGCCTTAATGTGATGATGAAATCACCATACTGATGAGTACGTCTCTACTCCAGACTCAATTTTCACACTGGTGCTATCATTTTACAGCCACACAGAGCAGATCAGCTCATTCGGACTTCTTCAGTTTTTTGCCCACTGGCAACAATGTATGTTTTTCCCTCACTGTGGCTGTCTGTGGGTCTGGCCTCCGTTTGTGTCGAGACCTGTTTGTGGTCCTTACTGATCACCATACAGTTCACTTCACCACAGTGAAAGGTGAGGATAGTTCAATGCTCTGTTTCTGCAGTCAGCTATCAGCCCATAGCCCATAGCTTTACCTCCTTCAAGACCAGAGAAAAAGGACACTTTAACAGTTCCTCGGTCAAATGGACCATGGCGACTGGTATAATTGTTCCCCCAGACCCAACAAAATCCCTGCTTCTACTTGACTTCCTTATACTTCTGCTCTTTCCTTGTCTCTGTGAATGAAAACTGGTCTGGTTTGGTTTCCAGCATTTTCATACTATAGGCTACCCTGGTCCCAGATCTGTTTGTGCTGTCTTGCTATCATTGTGAATGACCATAGGAGTTAGCAAGACCACACAAACAAATCCGGGACCAGGCAAAAAAAATATTATGCAACTCAGAGTCCAAACTAGCCTTGGCTAATTACGAGTAGCATCTGTTGCCATGTGAAATGTGATCTGTGCGGGATGACAATGGAGCTATTCATTAGAGCAGGGAGCCAGAGAGACTGATCAATGGGCAGCAGCCTTCAAAAGCCAAACACTGGGGTGCTGATGTTGTTGCCAGGCCCCACCAAACAGAGTTCCATTGAACCACAACTCCAGTATGGCTATCTTTTTCTGCCCTTTGAAGCCAGGCTGCGTTATTTGGCATAGGGATCGCTGTCAAGGATAGAGGTAGTCTAGGTCAGGTCAATGTAATGGGGTTCAGAATTATGCCACAATTCACAAGATGATATGAAAATAAGCTATAGGCCTAGGCTATAAACAAAATACTTGTGTTTCTTATATGAATACTGTAGATAGGCAGGTATCATTTGATATTTCTGTGAAAATCATCCCTAAATCTAAGACCTACCTCTTAGTTGTGTTACGGTATAACACTGACCCTTTTCTTTATCCTGGCTGCTTATTACCAGGACATTTTCAGCCAAATGACCTGTTGTAACTACCAGTAATAGGCCTAGTAGGTACCAAGATGAGGCTGATTTGTGAAGGTTCTACAGTGTTTTAGGACATCTGCTAGTGATTTGTGAAGGTTCTACAGTGTTTTAGGACATCTGCTAGTGATTTGTGAAGGTTCTACAGTGTTTTAGGACATCTGCTAGTGATTTGTGAAGGTTCTACAGTGTTTTAGGACATCTGCTAGTGATTTGTGAAGGTTCTACAGTGTTTTAGGACATCTGCTAGTGATTTGTGAAGGTTCTACAGTGTTTTAGGACATCTGCTAGTGATTTGTGAAGGTTCTACAGTGTTTTAGGACATCTGCTAGTGATTTGTGAAGGTTCTACAGTGTTTTAGGACATCTGCTAGTGATTTGTGAAGGTTCTACAGTGTTTTAGGACATCTGCTAGTGATTTGTGAAGGTTCTACAGTGTTTTAGGACATCTGCTAGTGATTTGTGAAGGTTCTACAGTGTTTTAGGACATCTGCTAGTGATTTGTGAAGGTTCTACAGTGTTTTAGGACATCTGCTAGTGATTTGTGAAGGTTCTACAGTGTTTTAGGACATCTGCTAGTGATTTGTGAAGGTTCTACAGTGTTTTAGGACATCTGCTAGTGATTTGTGAAGGTTCTACAGTGTTTTAGGACATCTGCTAGTGATTTGTGAAGGTTCTACAGTGTTTTAGGACATATGCTAGTGATTTGTGAAGGTTCTACAGTGTTTTAGGACATCTGCTAGTGATTTGTGAAGGTTCTACAGTGTTTTAGGACATCTGCTAGTGATTTGTGAAGGTTCTACAGTGTTTTAGGACATCTGCTAGTGATTTGTGAAGGTTCTACAGTGTTTTAGGACATCTGCTAGTGATTTGTGAAGGTTCTACAGTGTTTTAGGACATATGCTAGTGATTTGTCAGCACCATCTTTCTCTGTTTTTAACTAGGCAATTTTCCACTGCAGTTTTTCAGTCCCACAAAATGTTCACATCTAAATATTATTATTGTACTTCCATTGATCCAGGGCAATCACTGACAGCTCACAGGTTGGTGGTCTTTGGCTTGACATAGGGGTGTAGTAGGTTACAATATTTGAAATAACATTTAACAAATGAAAGAACATTTGAGGGATTTTTCATATAGAAGTTGGTGGGTAGGCTATACTGGTAAGCCTAGACCTATATGTCCAGGCTGTATCACATCCGGCCGTGATTGGGAGTCCCATAGGCGGCGCACAATTGGCCCAGCGTTGTCCGGGTTTGACCGGGGTAGGCCGTCATTGTAAATGAGAATTTGTTCTTAAGACTCGCCTCGTTAAATAAATGTAAATAAATAAAAATGCCCAGGTCTGGACTGTGTGGTCCTAGGCTCTCTAGCCTGCTTGTGCTTATCATATGCTGTCATTCGTGGTATTTGTATGAGTACGGTCTGAATGCAGCCGTGGCAACAGGTTTTTATCAGTGATTCAAGGTGCAGGCCTCTGTTTCCTGTTGTATTTGTGCTACAGAGTATTCCATAGTGAAAGCCTCTCTCTCCTAATAAGACCATTATGTCTCAGTTTGTAATCAAACCTGGAAAACAGAGTGGAAGCCTGGCTGTGTCAGTCAGATAACCGAGAGGTTGTAATGTCATTGTTGTGAGGAAGGTAAAGAACACCAGTTGGAACTCTAGCTTGAGCTTCTCAATTGAGCATAGTCTTTGAAATATGCACAGGGTGTCTTTTTCATGATCACAATCATAGTTTTACGCTCCTGTTATCACACAGGCATAGAAACATATAAATATACATTTTGAGTGCTTTCTATGGGGTGTGAAAAGAAACACACCACTGTTGTGAACTCTGTGTGAGGTAAAGCTCAAAATTTGGCAGAAGGCAACACTAATGCCATATTGCTCTGGGTACAAATCACTCTACGCTTCAACAAATGGCTGCAAATGATTTCTATATTTCTCTCAGCAGATGGTGCCGCTCAGTCCGGCCTCTTGAGGTACTGTGGGCTAAATTGTTTAATGTTGTTTTGGTTCCTCATCCTCTCTGGTCTGCACCCTTAAGTAATGTAGAGAGGAGATTCAGCAACATTTGGAACACAAATGGGATTATATTTAAAAAAAGCTTCTTTATTGCAAAAAGTAGAACAAACGTGTTTCGGCTGTTAAACATTTAAAAATGGCCTTAGGGACCAATCACAAGGAATATGCCAATAAAAACATGTGATTGGTTAAAACAGTTGTATTGGTTAAAACATTGGTTTAAACAGTTGCACCCTTAAGTAGCCAGACTCACTCAGCCACCCAACCTAGCAATAGACCACCCTCGGCTTATAGAGCCAACTTCATTGATAAGAATGATTTCCTTTATGAGGTAACGTGTTATTCTGTCCCAGTCACAGTGTTTACTCTCCTAGGAGCAGACCTGAGAATAGAGGAGACAGACAGAGTAGAGGAGAGCGTGGAGTGACACAGTCCTCAGGGCTTCTCCAGTTACAAGCCTCCCTCTAGAAAATCTGGTCCGGGGAGAGTGGAGGGGATGGAAGAGGGTGGAGAGTGGGAGAAGACGCATGGGGAACTTGAGTGTTCTTCAATGAATTACACAATACTTCTGCAATGGAAAGGTCTTGTTCTCTGGAGAAAATCTCTGGAGAACAATTTGGTTGCTTAATAACTCCTCTACATCCCTATTTTTCTTCCTCTCTCTCCCTCTTTCTGCATCTCTTCCTTTCTCCTGGTCTCCATCTCAAAAAGACTCCCCTCTAGGGCTGGGAATTGCCAGGGACCCCATGATATGATATCACGATACTTGGTCCCAATACGATATGTATAGCGATTCTCACGATTCTATATGTATTGTGATTGCATGCTACAATTTTATTTCAATTTGATGTTCCAAACATATTGCTCACCATATGACTGTTGCAGAGAGATGAGAGTGCATGAGAAAATGAGTTTATCAGTCATGGAAATAAAAAGTGCTGAAAACATGTTGGCTTACTATTTAAAAAGAAGATGTAGAACAATCTATAGGATTAACAAAATACCAGAGTTTTGGTGCAGGTACAGCCGACTAATGCAACCTAGTAAAATATATATTTTTACAAATATACTTTTAGTCAAAGTATGAATAATATTGCGATTTGTAGATGTATCGATCCCACCCCCCTCTCTCTTGTCTTATCTTAAAATGAATTCCCTGAGGATAAAACACCAGAGCACCATGAACTTTTTGATGGAGTGCAGACATGACCTCAGTCAAGTCTACACTCGTGCTCCATTTGGCTGGGCAGCCCAGATGAGAGCACTTGGCTGGACATTATGAAAACTACTCTAACTGCTAAGCTATGTGGGCATCTGTCTCAAACCCTAGCTAGCTGTCCTATTCAGTGATTATGTTTCTTAAAGTAGACTAACTTGTTCACGTTCTCAGCTCCTCTAGAAAAGGCTTCTAATTTTGACCTTGTCATGGGGACTCGCATCTTACGTAGGATTTTAGTTTTATCGTTACTTCCATAATTTAAGCAAATGTGAGCAGTGAACATGTGGGAAAGCAATCGATCAACAATAACGACGATCCTATAACATGAAACCATTGACTTTTAGTGGGAGGGGCGGTCTGCTCAGTGCTCGGCTGTTTCTCTCTTTGGATCTAGATCTAATGAAAGGCAACTGATAAAAACAATGGAATCTTTCCCATCTGAAAAGCTTCCCAGATAAAGCGAACGCCAACACAGATTGTTCAATTGCACTTGGGGTTCACAGCCGACTGCCAGGCTCAGAAGAGCCAGTCATGTGAGGGGCTCTGCTCAAAACAGAACCATGTGTGGGCTTGTAGTTAGTATTAATACCAAAATACCTTTTTCTTTGCCCACCTCTCCCTTTTTTCAAATTGCACAATCATTCAATTACTTTTACTGTAAGGAGCCTGGCAAAAATAAAGGAAATGATATCATTAGTATTGGTATCTCAGCTTTCCCTAGAGCTCATATAGGTCAGGACCTAGGCCTGTTTGTGTGTGTTTCCCAGCAACTGATTTAGACTAAGAACTAGGTGGGTTCTTATAAAGTTCTCCATATGTTAGTACTGGACTGTTCAGTTTGACTCAGTGGGTTTCTGCGTTTGCTCGAAGCTGTGTGTGTTCGTGCGTGTGTTTATTTTGTGAGTTTTATCATCGACTCAAACCCAGACGGACTGCTTGCTTTTGGCTCTCTGCTTACAATGTTCCTATCTGAAAAAAAGAATACTTCTGTTAGCACCAGTCAAATCAGTCTAGACACTGTGTGATAAAATGACCCTTGTCTTGTCTAAAAACATGCATTGTCCTCTATCTGGGTACTCCCAACTAGGCTGTAAATATACCATACAAGCTTTCACACTCCAAAACAATCTACACAATGTTCTTAGCTTAGGGAAGCCTGTGAAAGACAATTTAGAGTTGTGAATGCAATGATAGGCGGGTTGATTAAAGAAATGAGGGCCTTTTGTGTCCCTTTTGATATCTTAAGTAGAAATTGTGCACAAATATTGCATTTTAAAAGCCTTTTATATTCAAAGATGTGCCCTTTTAATATAGTTTAAAAAATGTATATGAATAAAGACTTGCTAAAGTGCGTTCTGACATGTCCCTCTGCATCCTCTGTGACTTCCAGGAAGATTTTAACCAACTTAATCCCAACATATATCCAAGTTTTCAAGATCAGTGTAAAGCCATATGTCCCATCACTCCGGCCTCTAGGTCACCAGGCTGCTTGTAAGGGCACACACCTGTCACCAGTGTTACGCGCATAATGACACTCACCTGGACTCCATCACCTCCTTGATTACCTGCCCTTCGATTTCTTCCCCAGTCATCATTGTAGCTGTTTCATGTTGGTACGCTGTTTGTGTTTCTTGTTTTGTTCATTTATTTAAATGTATTCACTCCCTGAACTTGCTTCCTGACTCTCAGCATACATTGTTATGCCATAGTTATTTTGTTGCTTTGACAAATTAATTTCTGAAGTTAATATTTATTTCAAGTGATTCGTTTTAAGGAGAGAGAAAAAATGTTACGTGAACTGAACACTCGTTTTAATATGGTGAAATGGGTACTTTAAAAAAAAACATTGAACATCTAATAGTCAAATCATAGTATAAATGCAGGTGAACTGGTTCTACTCTTTTTGGACATTTTGGTGGAAAACTGAGCTGGTCAGACATTAAACATCAACTCTGTTACCAATAGATAAACAGGCTCAATGGTTTAACACATTTTGTTTTCAAGTTACTTGCATTAATTTGTTCCTCCCTGTTGACTTCCATTCCCCCTGGGATTTATGGATGATTTTAAAGCCCCAGTGCAGTCAAACATGTTTTTTTCCCCCCCTGTGTTTTATATACATTTTCACACACCGCTGTGCACAGACTTTTTGGGGGGCATGTGCACAAACAAAAAAAATGGCACCACCAAAAAATGTTTGGGTCAGACTCATTGAGAAATTATTGCACGAGGGGAGGGGAAAGCAGAACATTAGAAGTATTTTTCAAAACTATTTTGAACTGGGGGAATGCTGCACTTATTAACAATGTCCAACACAATTCTAGTCAAAATAGAAGATTGTAAGAAACACTGTAACCAACCATTACATTATCCAACCCAACTCCATTTGTTGCCACTATCATGTATCCGTGGTTTTCAAACTTTTTTTACCCATGACCCCCAAAAGGGAGTGGTACAGAAGTTGAGACTATTGAGCTCAGGTGCATCCTGTTTCCCTTGATCATCCTAGATGTTTCTACAACTTGATTGGAGTCCACCCTGGGATTTATGGATGATTTTAAAGCCCCAGTGCAGTCAAAAATGTTTTTTTACAAGTCTCTGCTTGGTAAAGTCTTGCCTTATCTCAGCTCACTGGTCACCATAGCAGCACCCACTCGTAGCACGTGTTCCAGCAGCTATATCTCACTGGTCACTCCCAAAGTCAATTCCTCCTTTGGTCGTCTTTCCTTCCAGTTCTCTGCTGCCCATGACTGAACAAATTGCAAAAATCTCTGAAGCTGGATGTCAGGATTTGGCCAGGGTTTTTGGTCACTAGATGCCCCCATTGTGCCTTTTGACCTTTTGTTTTCCCTTGATCCCCATTATTATTTGCACCTGTGCCTTGTTTCCCCTGATTGTATTTAAACCCTTTATTTTCCTCTGTTCTTGGCTCTGTGTTTGTATGTTAGCACCCAGTCCTAGTACTCTGAGAACTTCACTTTTTACTTCATTAAATACACCGTCTCAAGTACTGCTGTGTCTGCCTCATCTTCTAGGTTCTGCCGACTATTCGTGGCTCAGTTGGTTAAGTGACTGTTTCTCACTCCAGAGACCCGGGTTCGTAACCGGGTCCTGACACTGGAGACTCACATCTCCCTCACTAGCTTTAAGCAGCAGCTGTCTGAGAAGCTTACAGATCACTGCACCTGTTCATAGCCCATCTGTAAACAGCCCATCTATCTCCCGACCTCATCCCCATACTGGTATTTATTTATTTGTTTATTTTGCTCCTTTGCACCCCAGTATCTCTACCTGCACACTCATCTTCTGCACATCTACCATTCCAGTGTTTAATTGCTATATTGTAATTACTTCGCCACCAGGGCCTATTTATTTCCTTAACTTACCTCATTTGCTCTCACTGTATAGAGACTTTGTTTTCTTTTGTTCTACTGTATTATTGACTGTATGTTTTGTTTATTCCATGTGTAACTCTGTTGTATGTGTTGAACTGCTATGCTTTATCTTGGCCAGGTCGCAGTTGCAAATGAGAACTTGTTCTCAACTAGCCTACCTGGTTAAATAAAGGTGAAATAAATAAAACATGAAATTGATTGGACATGATTTGGAAACGCATACACCTGTGAAGCATGTTGGTGGCAGCATCATGCTGTGGGATGTTTTTCAGCGGCAGGGACTGGGAGACTAGTCAGCATCGAGGCAAAGATGAATGGAGCAAAGTACAGAGATCCTTGATGAAAACCCTCAGGACCTCACCTTCCAACAGGACAATGACGCGAAGCATAAACCCAAGACAACGCAGGAGTCTGAATGTCCTTGAGTGCCCCAGCCAGAGCCCGGACTTGAACCCGATCGAACATCTCTGGATAGACCTGAAAATAGCTGTGCAGCAACGCTCCCCATCCGAATAAACAGAGCTTGAGAGGATCTGCAGAGAAGAATGAAAGAAACTCCCCAAATACAGGTGTGCCAAGCTTGTAGCATCATACCCAAGAAGAATCTAGGCTGTAGTTTCTGCCAAAGGTGCTAAAACAAAGTACTAAGTAGAGTCTGAATACTTATGTAAAATGTTATTTCAGTTTATTCTTAATACATTTGCAAAAATGTCTAAACTAGTTTTTGCTTTGTCATTATGGGGCATTGTGTGTAGATTGAGGAAATAACAATTTAATCATTTTAGAGTAAGGCTCTAACATAACAAAATGTGGAAAAAGTCCAGGGGTCTGAATACCTTCCGAATGCACTACTATAGTCATTTTTGTATTTAAACCTCTTGAGATGGGGAAACCATGTTTAAGTTTATTATAAGCTCTTTTTGGCAATGTTAAAATGAGCTGAAACATACTTTTTTCCCCACCAAGTTTCATTACTCAAAAGGCACCGAATTGGTGTAATGACCCTAGATCTAAAATACACACTTTATAGTATCGTCCTTCTGGTTTCACAACTGAGACGTTTTTATATATTTTCCTTCCAATGGCCGAATATTTCATCAAACAAACACTGCTTTTCTGGCCATAGTGTTGCTTTCTCCATCTAGCCTAAAGCAGTGGGCAACTGGGAATTGGGTAGAGTTAAATGGGATGGGTTGTGATTGAATCAAAGAATCACAGACATCAGAGATGTTCTTTCTGCGGACAGGCCTTATCAGGTTAGCTCTGTTTCAGAGCTGGGATAGGTAGGATGTGTGGGAGGGATAAATGACATCTTCACTCGCTTCAATGATTCATATTGCGTTGTCAAGTCCCTCCGGTTCACACTGATCGTGGCATGTGCAGAAAGTGGACCATCACAACTTTTTCCAACTGATCTGTTCATAGCGCCTGCTATCCTGAGTGGCACAGCGGTTTAAGGCACTGCATCTCCGTGCTTGAGGCGTCATTAGGCACCCTGGTTTGATTCCCATAGGGTGGTCCACAGCGTTGTCCAGATTTTGGCTGGTGTAGGCCGTAATTGTAAATAAGAATTTGTTCTTAATGGACCTTCCTAGTTATTATAGTTATATAGTTCCTAGTTAATGTTGAGGAAAAGTAGCAAAACTTTTGTAGTTTGATGGCTAACGTTATATCTTTAAAAAAAACTGCACTAGAAAGGATTATCAACACATACTGAGCAGCTCCCGTTATAGACATGCATGCTACATGGCAGACCAATCCAAATTCATCTTCTGGCATGTCCAGCTCAGCCATTATCTCAGCCAATCATGGCTAGCGGGAAGGCTCCTCCCTTTTTCTGTGGCTAAAACACTAGGCTTGTAATTGGAACTATTATTTGTATTTACAGATGGAATACAAGTTTTTATTAAGGCACATGAACGTTTACATGTTCCAGAAGGCATTTCTGCTAATTTGTTCTACTAAATAAAAATAAGGTGTTCAAATGCCTCCTTTTGAAGTAGTGATGTGCTACATAAGCCTAGCTTCTGTGTAAAATGTAGTGTGACACAAATTGCAGTCTGTAGTCTAAATCATTTTATCATGTCTTTCTGCTTTATCAAATCAGGCACATTTCCCCTAAAATAAACATCCTAATCTCATGGAGATTAAATGGGACACAGTTGATATTTGTTTCCATCCTGGAATCACTGCTCTCTACTGTCGCACAGTGCCCTCGCATTGGAAAGTTAATGTGATCAACACATTTCCTGTAGAAATATTGTAGTTGGAAAGGCTACTTTTTCAATCTTCAAAGACCTTTGAGTTCTTGGCTATAGATCTTGATGAGGATCCTTATGTATCAGGCCAGAATCTATAGATGTTTTTCCTTAGAGGAATGCTTTTATTTAAACAAAATGTGCAAGTGAAGTGTGTGTACAAGGCTTGCCTCACATCTGTCAATGATGCACCCACCTAGAACAAACCCTGTAGAATGAGGTCTGCTATTTTTACTCTCTTTCTTTCTCTCTCTGAACAATCTTATTTAATATCATTGCTGGATGTGATCCCATATAAAAAATAAGGGATAAATAAAAGTAGTACACAACAATAAAACGTAAGACAGACGATCCATTTGGCACATCCAAATGTCTAAGCCCAGAACCTATGATGTTATAAATGGTTCGCCATCATCAAGGCTACAGGCAAGAGGTAGCAAGCAGTACAGTAGCAGACCATCACAGGACCCTACAGCCCACCTGCCAGCAACTCCTGGGCTCAAACTGATTGAGTAGTTACTGTACATTGTCATATGAACAGACCTGTGTTGCTAGTAGACATGGAATGCTAAAATCAGACACACTTTCTTCCACAGTCTTTAGATTGAGTGAGGAGTTCAATATTTCTTGTCAAGACCATTTGGGCCAGTGTGTAGATGGCATAGCCAGCTATTCATTAGGTATGCAAATGAGACACATCAAGGCCCCACCACGTGCAGTAGGAATAAAATCTCATTAGGTGGAGATTTGTCACGTAGTGAATAAATGAACCTCCCACAGCATTCATTCTGGAATGCTGTCAGACGCTAATGAAATTGCTTTGTGGATGAGGAAATTGACAAATGTAGCCTAGTATTTTTAATAAAAGGAATAAAATAATTTGATTACTCATCAATAATATTTCGCTAAACAGTAACCATTTGAAAAGTGTCATTATTACAGTATAATAGGCTACATTCCTTGTTAGCCTAACATTCAAAGTCCAGGTCAACTTAAAGTTAGGCCTACACAAGTAAACGTGTCATTGGCATCATTAATGTCCTATTTTGATAAAACATGTTATTTATTTATCAAAGGCTACCTTGAGACCATTTGTATTTATTAGGCAGCAGCTACTCTTCCTGAGGTCCAAATACATTAAGGCACTTACATCACACATAAAACAAAAGATCATAACATTATTCTACCACTACATGCAGTGCATTCAGAAGCTATTCAGCCACCTTGACTTCTCCCACCTGTGTGGTGTGGGTGATTGTTTTCTGTTATGTGCATGTCACCTTGCAGAACTGTTTAGTTTCATTCTCCTTTGTTATTTTGTTTAATAAGTATAATGATGAACACTTACCACGCTGCGCTTTGGTCCTCACCTCATTCCAACGACGAGTGTTACACCCTTCTTACATCAGCTGATGTCACAAAGTGCTGTACAGAAACCCAGCCTAAAACCCCAAACAGCAAGCAATGCAGGTGTAGAAGCACAATGGCTAGGAAAAACTCCCTAGAAAGGCCAGAACCTAGGAAGAAACCTAGAGAGGAACCAGGTTATGAGGGGTGGCCAGTCCTCTTCTGGCTGTGCCGGGTGGAGATTATAACAGAACATGGCCAAGATGTTCAAATGTTCATAGATGACCAGCAGGGTCAAATAATAATAATCACAGTGGTTGTCGAGGGTGCAACAGGTCAGCACCCCAGGAGTAAATGTCAGTTGGCTTTTCATAGCCGATCATTCAGAGTATCTCTACTGCTCCTGCTGTCTCTAGAGAGTTGAAAGCAGCAGGTCTGGGACAGGTAGCACGTCCGTTGAACAGGTCAGGGTTCCATAGCTGCAGGCACAACAGTTGAAACTGGAGCAGCAGCACGGCCAGGTGGACTGGGGACAGCAAGGGCTCGGGTCCTCCGAGAAAGAGAGAATTAGAGAGAGCATACTTAAATTAACAAAGGGCACCGTGTTAATATATCCAGATATAACAGACTGATCCTAGCCCCCCGACACATAAACTACTGCAGCATAAATACTGGAGGCTGAGACATGAAGGGTCGGGAGACACCGTGGCCCCATCAGATGATACCCCAGGACAGGGCCAGATAGGATATAACCCCACCCAATTTGCCAAAGCACAGCCCCCACACCACTAGAGGGATATCTTCAACCACCAATTTACCATCCTGAGGAAAGCCCGAGTATAGCCCACAAAGATCTCCGCCACGGCACAACCCAAGGGGGAGCGTCAACCCGGACAGGAAGATAACGTCAGTGACTCAACCCACTCAAGTGACACACCCCTCCTAGGGAAGGCATGGAAGAGCACCAGTAAGCCAGTGACTCAGCCCCTGCAATAGGGTTAGAGGCAGAGAATCCAAGAGAGAGGGGAACCGACCAGGCAGAGACAACAAGGGCAGTTCGTTGCTCCAGTGCCTTTCCGTTCACCTTCACACTTCAAGCCTGTCCTATGGCATGCTCCTTTTGCCAGCTCAGCACTTGACATTTGTGTTGCGATTATGTAATATTTAATGTGGTCACTCCAAGGGGGCATCCGTGTGCCTGTTCCATGCCAGTTACAGGAAATGCATGCCAATATGCACAGACAGAAAATGCACTTGTTTTTCACAAAATTGATTAGAACGTTGTGGATACCTTTTAGATTGACACAATTTCCTGTATACAGCTTTTTTAAAACCTGCATCACAATACTGAGAGCTTTGCCGTTTGTAAAATGATGTATTTGGGTGTTTTTGTAGTCTTATTTTCATGTTTTTCACACACCCTGGAACTGCAGAATGAGGCTCAGGAAGTCAGTTGCTGCTGGGGTAAGTTTTTCAAGACCAAGTGGGAAAAAAATGTTTTTGGGCCCTTATATAACAACCATTTACATAAAAAATACAGATTAGGTTCCTAAATAGCGAAACTCTTCTTTAATGTGTAGTGACCTTTAAGATGGTGACCTGATTTAAAGATGTGTCAGTAATAGCAGGAGGTTGGTGGCACCTTATGTGGAGGATGAGCTCGTGGTAATGGCTGGAGTGGAATCAGTTTTTAATGGTATCAAATACATCAAACACATGGTTTCCATATGTTTGATGCCATTCCATTCTCTCTGTTCCAGCCATTATTATGAGCCGTCTTCCCCTCAGCAGCCTCCACTGCATCCGAGCGTAGCTGATTTTCCTAATTGCAAAAGTAAATACATTTATCCTGCACCACACAGGGGTGATGCGGTGATGGTTTGGTGTTCCATAAACTCCAAGTAGCCTCTGACCTTCATTTCTGTACCTGTTGTAGAGACCAGGGGACCTTAAAGGTCCAAATAGTGATTGACAAAGTTCAGAGGTAGCCTTCATGTTTGGCTTTATGTTAGACTACTACTTCTATAAGACCTGCAACACAGTGAGCAATGTGCCTTTTTTACAGTAGTTACTCACCTCCACTGAACTTGTGCCTGAGTGCTAGGCGCAGTCATCCAGCAGGGACCCTGAGGCCAGGCAGAGTAGTGCTGAATCATCTGCTTGCCTTTTGTGGTACCTCTGAGCCTAGTAGCACAATGTCCTCATAGGCTCACTAGATCTTCCTTCCCAGCACCCATCAGCCAGCCACCCAGCCTCTTTCTCTCTTTTGTCTTATTAATGGTCAGGAGGAGGAGGGTGGGGGAGTGTTACCCAGCTACTGGGCGTTCAAACGCTTGGCACGCTGTGATGCCATGTTGCAGTTTGCTAGCTAGTGTACACTGGAATATGCAGGCACTGGCAGTAGACACTCATTTTCAGGAGGCACAAGAAAAAGGAACATGTTGGCCTGATTAAGGTGCCCTATGATAGCATTTAGAATGTTTTCCTCTTAGGTGCAGCCAGCCGCTGTCTAGATCTAACATAGTGACTGAATGGGAGCACTGAAGGAAAGCAGATGAGCTTTCCCAAAATAACCACTTGATTGAGTTCAAGTTCATCTCCACAAACAAGGTTCAAATGCGTCATAGCCATTCTAGATGTCTGAGCAGCTGTGGTTATTCGGCTAGATCACTCAGTGGTTCTCGTAGTTTGGCCTGTATGATGATGTGTGTGTTGAAGAGTTTTCTTGTACAGTGCCTTCGGAAAGTGATGCTTGGCATTCAGGCCAAAGAGTTTAATGTTGTTTTCATCAGATCATAGAATCTTGTTTCTCATGGTCTGAGAATCTTTAGCTGCCTTTTGGAAAACTCCAAGCAGACCGTCATGTGCCTTTTTACTGAGGAGTGGCATCCATCTACCATAAAGGCCTTATTGGTGGAGTGCTGCAGAGATGGTTGTCCTTCTAGAAGGTTCTCCCATCTCTACAGAGGAACTCTTAGAGGTCTGTCAGAGTGACCATCGTCTTCTTGGTCACCTCCTTAGCCAAGGCCCTTCTGCCCCGATTTCTCAGTTTGGCCGGGCGGCCAGCTCTAGGAAGAGTCTTAATGGTTCTAAACTTCTTCAATTTAAGAATGATGGAGGCTTCTGAGTTCTTGGGGACCTTCACAGGTGGACTCCAATCAAGTTGTATAAACATCAAGGATGATCAATGGAAACAGGAGGCACCTGAGCTCAATTTAGAATCTTATACAGTAGCAAAGGTTCTGAATTCTTATGTAAATAAGGTATTTCTGTTTTTTATTTTTTAATACATTTGCAAAAATGTTTAAATAACCTGTTTGCGATTATGGGGTGTTGTGTGTTGATTGCTGAGGATTCATTTTTATTTAATACATTTTAGACTTATTCTAATGTAACAAAATGTCAAGGGGTCTGAATACTTTCCGACGGCACTGTATATTTTCAGCTGGTACTGTGGTTGTTTGGATGTGCACAGAGAGCTCATACAGAGAGCAGACACATGGCAGGTGGTTACTGAGTCACTATGATGAGTCTGGTTGTGGCTGTGCTGCTAGCATTACCTTTTTTTCGAACATACATTTCTTTCTCTAAGCGTCCTCTCTCAAATTAAATTGTGGACAATAATTTCTCCATCTCACCTGTCAGTTCACCTCAGTGTAAATACACCTGACACAGTATTCCTCCAGAAGGCTCATGTTGACAGTCTACGTCCGACAAGATAGCATCACATTTACCATTAGGTGGTCACCTCACTGAGCTGTCTGATCTGCCTAGTGGTCTGTGGTGGTTCATTTCTTTACTTTACTAAATGAGGAGAGACAAACTTCTCACACAAGTCAGAGTTATACTTAAACTAAATCTTTATTCACTTATTAATAAGGGAGCAGGTCAATACAACGCACACATATAAAGTGAATCGATTGAGTGGTCTAAGATAATGATGGCTGGTCAACGATTCACACTCCGATGATTCGTTGAGAGCCCCGAGACAAACGTACAAAGGTATTTTATAGCTAAGATACACCCCTTTCAACCTACATGATGAACAACAGATGTATAGAATGGGTCACAAGGTTAAGATCTATATTAAAGATACCTAGAATTCATAGCAAACAGTATCTGTGTCAACAGTTTTCATTGTGTAGAGACCAGTGTCTGGCCCCCCAACTGCATACTGAAGCCATGTCGCCCTGGTACGGTATAGAACAGAAACATTAACTCATGCTCTGGAATGCTCTTTAGATTTTACCACCCAGAAGATGTTGTAAATCTCCTGTCAGTGTTATCTCCCAGAGGCCCATCCTGAGTAGAACACACACACACAATAGTTATAAGAATCCTCTATTCTGTTGCATAAAACAATAATTTTATGCAATAAAAGTATTATAACATAATCTTGCAATTTTCCACTATAGGTCTATCTGATAACATAAACTGAGTGTACAAAACATTATGAACACCTGCTCTTTCGATGACATAGAATGACCAGGTGAAAGCTATGATCCCTTATTGATGTCGCTTGTTAAATTCACTTTAAAACCTGTTAGGGATGATGCGAATTTTCGCAGCTTTTTGTAAAAAATTGCGCAACATTTCAACGTCCTGCTACTCATGCCAGGAATATAGTATATGCATATGATAAGTATGTGTGTATAGAAAACCCTCTGAAGTCTCTAAAACTGGTTAAATCATGTCTGTGGCTATAACAGAACGTGTTTAGGAGTAAAAATCCCAAGGAAAACTGTTCACCAAAAACACAAAAAAAATATTAATCCGCCAGTCTATGTATTGTCTATGGCGATAGAAAATAGATGAAGTCCCGTTTACAATGCCTACAACTTCCACACGATGTCGCCAGTACTGGCATTTCATTGCATGTTTATCCTTGGCGGGGTGACGTATAGGCACTTCCTGTCTTGGGGTCCACCGAGGAAGTTATGAAAGTGAAAAAATGGACGATGATTTCAAGACTTGCTGCTATCGAATACAGATCGCCCCGTGATCAATTTTATTGATTATTAACGTTTATTAATACCTGAAGTTGGTTTACAAAAGTAGTTTGAAGTGATTTGTAAAAGTTTACAGGCAACTTTTTTAATTTAAAAAAATGACGTTGCGTCTTGTAAAGGGGAATTTTCCTGGATCAGACGGCCTTCATAAATGGACATTTTGGGTATACAATGACTGATTTAATCGGGAAAAAGACCCAATTGTGATGTTTATGGGACATATAGGAGTGCCAACAAAGAAGCTCGTCAAAGGTAATGAATGTTTTATATTTTATTTCTGTGTTTTGTGTAGCGCCGGCTACCGCTAATTATTTTGTTTAGGTCTCGTTCAGGTATTTCGGGGGGTGCCTGCTATCAGATAATAGCTTCTCATGCTTTCGCCGAAAAGCATTTTACAAATCTGACATGGTGGCTAGATTCACAACGAGTGTAGCTTTAATTGAGTACCTTGCATGTGTGTTTTAATGAAAGTTTGAGTTTTATCGAGTAGTTGGCGCTCTGAAATTTCCGCTGATTTTGGTCCCTGTACAGGGTGTAGATGAAGGGGAGGAGACAGGTTAAAGAAGGATTTTTAAGCCTTGAGACAATTGAGACATGGTTTGTGTATGGGCTCCTGAGTGTTGCAGTGGTCTAAGGCACTTTATGTCAGTGCGAGAGGTGTCACTACCGATCCTGGTTTGATTCCAGGCTTTATCACAACTGGCTGTAATTGGGAGTCCCAATGGGTGGTGCACAATTGGTCCAGTGTCGGGTGAGGTAGGCTGTTATTATAAATAAGAATTTGTTCTTAAATGACTTGCCTAGTTAAATAAAGGTACAATGAAACGTGTATGTGTACCATTCAGAGGGTGAATGGGCAAGACAAAATATTCAAGTTCCTTTGAACTTATGCCAGGGGCATTGGTTTGTGTCAAGAACTGCAATGCTGCTGGGTTTTTCACACTCAACAGTTTCTTGTGTGTATCATGAATGGTCCACCAACCAAAGTAAATCCAGCCATGAGTCAACATGGGCCAGCATCCATGTTGAACGCTTTCGACACCTTGTAGAGGCCATGCCCCGATGAATTGAGTCTGTTCTGAGGGCAAACTCAATATTAGGATATTCTTTATGTTTTGTACACTCAGTGTATAGTTTCGCTTTCTGGTTCCCTGATCCAACATTACCCAGAACAAACCTTTGTTTGGACTTTAAGTGCAAAATGTGCCCTGTGTAACCCATTTGTTACTGCTTAGGCTAAAGCGGTTCCATGATGTTTCTGGGGATTACTTTTACGTAATTTCTGTGGTCCACTTTGTGGCTGCATCCGTTCACTGAACACTGACTGTGTCTGTTTCGTTATTCAAAATACATTTTACAGCCACTCTGGCAAATGGTACTGCATTAGTTAGACTAGGCACTGTAGTGATCGTAGAAGTACACAAACACAATGTCACAGCCTATAAGTGGAATTGTAATGTTGGTTGGTGTCTTTTTGCACGTGGCCTACTTTGAGAAGGCTAGATTTTCAGGCGATTCATAATTGATATGTTGGATTCACGTATCCATCTCAACCAAAGTTCAAAGTTATAGAATAGGACTAAATCAAATATGATTTTTATTTATTCCTATTCTTTAACTTAAATTTTTGGTTGAGATGAAGATGTGAATCCAACATTCAGTGACACAGATGGAACTATCCAAGCAGAAGATACATCTCCTTAAAATGTTTATATTTGGTTGTGTTGACAACCAAAGACAATGCAATGTCACTTTTGAGTGTATTAACTTGTGTACAAGTTAACAAATGATATGATGGATCAAAATCAACCAGAGCTTGAAATCCTCAGGCATATTAACCTAGTCATTTTTTGTTGATTTCAAACAATTACTGTTGATGACTTTGCAAATGCTACATAGGCCTAAATAGCATCATTGATGATTGATAATATATGTTCACATTTCATTTGCGCTGTTACACCTACCTTTTGGAATGTATTCAATAGCAACAGTGAATTGATTTAGTTTAAGTTGTGCTTGTGCGATAGCACATTGGTAATAGTCAGCGACAAATATCATAGCTAAGCAGGTCTTGGCTTGGTTTAAACCTTGGATGGGAGACCAAAGGGTAGCTGTAGACAGATCAATTTTCCAGTAGGAGGTGTTGCCCGGCCTGTAGTTTTTTTTCTGATAGTGGATATAAGTTTAAAAGTACAAATTAAACATATTTCATACACGGTTTGTCTATGTTGAAATTTGGTTAAATTTGTAAATTTGACCCTCAAAACAACAGTTTACATTGATTCATTTTTCAAATGGAATGTGTTTTCTGCGTAGATTGCACGTCACAATACGTTGAAACAATGTTGATTCCACCAGTTTTTGCCCAGTGGGCTGCTACTCTAAAGGCTAAAGAGCCTGATAGAACGTATTTGAGACCTATCCTATTAATCAAATCAAATTGGATTTGTCACATGCGCCAAATACAACCTTACATTGTCGTTTGATTTGATCATTCAACATTTATAGCCTACTTTGTTCTTTGAGGAGTGATGGATGGCTTCCTTGGTCATTTCCAAGGTTGTTGTCAGAGCTCACTAAGCAAGAAAATGAAATCAAAAAGGTTCACCATATAATAACAACAATAACAAATCGTCAATGAGATCATATTTCTTTCTTAGTCAATTTGAAGAGCAGGCTATTTTCCACTGTACTCTTGGTGTCGCAATGATGATTAAATATTTCAGTGCAGTCTCAGTTCATGTTTGATATGTTGTTGTCTTTTTCAGTAGACTGGCCTTCGTTGGATCCCACCATGTTGGAAGAGTTTCAGGAAGAAGTACCAAGCTGGACTGAATCACCCTCAGCCTTATTAGTTTCACACACTGATGCCTCTGAGCACCTAGATGACACTACAACTTTAGCTCTCCTTTCACCTGGTCCCCTACCACTTGAATCACCTTCTAGGTCTAGTGACCCCCTGTCCACTCCCCCTTGTAGCTCTTCGGAGCCTACGATTGTCCTTCAGAAACACCCTGAAGGACCAGCCCGACTCTCAAGGGACATGAAGCTCTCTGGGCCTATCTCAACCATGGCAGCTACCTCTTCAACCCTTGTTACAGTACCACACCAGAAGCTTCTCGGACCACAGTCCAACATATCCACAACACCCTTGAACTTCTCTACAGCCACCAGTGGGACTACGTCTCCACAGTTTATTGTCCCAAACTCTAATGAAAGAGCTTCAGATGAACCTCCATTATTACCCCCCAGCAACCAGCAAGACCCATCAAAACAGAGAACTCCTGCACTTATGACATCACTTCCGGTTGGACCCCTCAACCTGCCTAGACTGCCTGTTGACAATCTGGTAGATGTAGCAGCCCTGTCAGACCAAGCCAGCCCAGAGTCTAGACCTAATCCAGATGTGTCCCAGAGTTTAGGCGATCTCTCACTGGATCACAAACTGCCTCTTGAGCCCTCCAGTAGATTAATCGATCTGGATCACCTGCGTCCCAGCAGTGAGCTCATGCAGAAGGATGATGCTGCCCAAGGTATTTACATGCTCCTGAAGCGATCGCCTGAAATGCAGCTGGCTCCCAGCTATGTGCCTTTCCTGAGCCCACAGACCACGTCCTCCTCAGCCGAGCCCACCATGGTCCCTACTGAGGACTTCTTCCCCACCAACACCATGGAGGTGGACTGGGGCTCCGGAGACCACCCGGAGACCGTGTCCTATATGGGCTCGGAGGGCGACGACTTCTCCCTGGTCACCAACCTTCCCACAGACATGTACGACCTGGAGGACTCCAATGCGGAATGCTACGATACCTCCTTCCCCTCCAGGGTTGGCGTGTCCTTCTCCTCGATGCATCACGTGACGTCTTCACTTAGTCTCACTACAACAGATCTCAGCTCTGGTGTTAGAAGTGTGGCCCCCACATCTGTACCTCCCTCTATCCATCCATATCCCAGTCACTCAATGCTAGCCTCAACACCAACACCTCAAGGTAGTCTACCAGAAGGTTCAGGCGTAGACTGGACAGATAACTTCACTGTTGAACCAACAGACCTTCTCCTACCAGACATGAACAGCCTGGAGTACTACACCATCCAGCTGACCAAGGATGACTCTGAAGAACACAGAGGCACCAATGTGACCACCACCTCCAGACATTTCTCCCTGATGTCCATCAGCACCATCCACATCATGGCCACCAGCACGTTCACTGAGGACCCCAGCCACATGCTCACAGCATCCTATGGAGTGGAGGTCCAGCCTTCTGACAACACTACCTGGATTAAAGAGTCCTCTGATATATCTGGCTCAGAGCCTCTCAATACGACCACAGCAGACGCCACGGAGATGACTTCTCTGAATTTCTCAGTGCCGTTCCTGGAGCCTTCATTAGCGCCAACCCCCTCCATGGACCTGTCATCCTCCCTGTGGGGTGTCACTGGTCAGGTGTCCTCCGGGGAATGGATTAGCCCTGTGGCCACCTCGAGTGTCGGACTGGACAGCAGCTCTGTATTAGTGTCTGTGCAGCCTAGTGCTATGGCCTCTGAGACAGACATCCAGTGGTATGTGTCCCCCACCGCCACAGAGACGGCCCTCCTCAGCACCTTTCTCGTCACTCCTGTGTTGACCACTTCTGTCGCCTTCACCCCAGTGCCTGGTCAAACAGAATTACCCCCCAATGTCACCTCAGGCCCCACAGAGCAAGCTACAAATGCCACCACATTTCCCCCGGTGTCAGTCATGGCTGACCAAGGTATTGATACGGATAGTCCTGTCACAGCAGTGACAAACGTCAGCCAGAGTACACTTAGCACCGTAGACACCCCCTCCACAACTGATCCTGCCACCACCACTACTACTACCACCACCATCACCACTAAGGCCTCTACAACAACTGCTCTGGCCACCACCACTACCACCACCACCCCCTTAAACATAACAACCACAAAAAGCCCGCCTACAACCATTGGCCGCCAGTACCTCTGTAATGTCTCCAAGCCTGTGTACTTTGTTAAAGTCGGTAAGTTGAATGATCTTTTTTTCGTGTTGATATACTTTTTTAATGACAGGAACATTGTGTGGGTTGTCAACTTGATCAATGCTACGAAGATATAATTTTCAACTCTGAAGTGTTATTCTTTCACTTTTCATATGAAAATCATGGTTTGTGATTTAATGTTATAAAATATTGTACACTTAATTAATCTATAACAAGATGTTCTCAATGAGACATGATAGAGATGAGATGTGCTTCCACCCTCTGCAGGTTTTCCCCCTGGAGCCACTGTTGGATATGCCAAATCCCAAATCCGAGACATACTGAAGACTGAATTCAATAAGTCAATTGAACTGCAGGTACATTATGATTGGGGCACCATGGGCACCTTTTATTGGGATTTTAAACTTAACTTCAATTATTAATGTGATGGATAGAAATAACAACAGCCTTTTTCTTTAGTCTTTATAGAGTTAATGTATGGATTTCCTCCTCTTCGTCTGATGAGGAGTAACGATCAGACCAAAGCGTGGAAAGTGTTCATGATGATATTTAATTAAAACTCAGAACACTAAACAATAAATGACAACGTGAATTTACAAAACCGAAACAGTACCGTGTGGCCCAAACACTCACACGGAAACAAACACCCACAAACCAAAAGTGAAACCCAAGTGAAACCCAACACAAGAACCAACATAGAAAAACAAACATAGACTGCCCACCCCAACTCACGCCCTGACCATACTAAAACAAAGAATAAAATAACAGAACTATGGTCAGAATGTGACAGTTAAAGTTAAGCTAGGCTATACATAAATGATTCCATAGGCTCAGTCTGACATGACAACTAGGGCTAACCTCTAAGTGCTGACACTGTTAGCTTTTCATTACATAGCTTACTCCCTAAAGAAACCTCTGAACAGCTGTTGTGCAACATGCTCTGAGTTTTAACCCTTTAGAGTCTAAGCTCTGTCTAAGAAGGGGGTGCTAAGATAACATATGGAATTATTTTAAGATAGTAATACCAAGGAATATTTAGCTATTTGATTTAGAATTTTTTAATTAAAATATTATTGGGTGAAACATTGATTTTGGCATTACTGCTATTAGTCAATAGAAACGCATTGAATAACAGATTCTCTACATGGAACAACAGATAGTCACCAATACATTTTAAGGAAGTTTTTCAGCAGTGTCTGTCCTGTATCTGAGAGATATAAGAAAGATCAGAATTTTGTTTTAAACATTTATCCCCTTATTTTAAGCACGAAACTATTTCTGTACCAGTCAAAAGTTTGGACACATACTCATTCAAGGGTTTTTCTTATTTTTTAAAATTATTTTCTACATTGTAGAATAATAGCGAAGAAATCAAAACTATGAAATAACACATATGGAATCATGTAGTAACCAAAGAAGTGTTAAAAACATCAAAATATATATTATATTTGAGATTCTTCAAAGTAGCCACCCATAGCCTGATGAATAAGATATATTCAACTGCATTTGGAGGATGGTAGATATTAAAAGTAAGACAAAAAGACAGTTGAATTGAAAGACTTCAAATACAGCCCATCTAAACTAAACTAGATAAGTAACTATTATTTGCAATGAAGAGAAGTTATAATTCTGTATTTTCTGTGTCTTGGTAAAGGTTGCTAAGAGCCCTCCAGACTTTGTGTTCCGGGCAGTGTCGGGTCCCGTGGTGTTCACAGCCATATCTGTCATCAACGCCCTGCGCCAGTCAGGCCGACGCTTCCAGCCCATCTCACATTACTGGAAGGTACCAGACCACCAGTACCAAGTCCACTCAGGTAAGAGCACTGTTCTGTGTGGAACTATACAAGCCACTTCTGAAATAGAGATTTTAATAGTGCATCCCCAGTAGAATGGTATGCCAGTTTTTGTTTTGGTTTGAATGTTTAGACTTAACCTTGCCCTTCTGTTTCCCTGTCCAGTGCTGCAGTTTGTGCCCAGCCACGTCGACGTGCGAGTCTGCAACTTCAGCGAGCGCATTGAGAAAGGCCTTACCATGGCATACGCCGAAGTGCGCCGACGCGCACAGGAGTCCACCAACTTCACTGTGCACGTAAGTGGAGACCTACTGAAAACACTGTAGCACTCCAGTCAACTAAAATAGAGCTTCTCCTAATGCTCTGTTTTCATTACCAGTCACTTACTCCTTCCTTGGATTACACCCCCACTTGCGATGATCATCTGGAATCACCCCTAATCACAACCCATTTATGTCAGAAGCACTTGGCTCACACATTTATTATTACTAAAAAATCACTGGCCGTGTCACTGTGCTCTCCCTGCTAGAACTCTCTAAGAGCAGCGTCTGCTGAAATAAATCGGGAAGTGGAAAGAAAGAAAAGCTCCTCAAGAGAGTCGGTTGGCTGAGGCCAGGAAAGTTCGAAACGAATTGGGTTACTGTGTGTGAATACAGCAGCAGTAGTGGCTTGCTTTGGATTTGGGAGAGAAAAGAAGCAGGATCTGCTTGACTTAATTGTAATTGTTGAGGCTTGGGGAGTGACAGGGAGTAATGGCTGAAATGTGTGGTTTGTGTAATTGTGCGTGCTGCGGTAATACAACCTAAGTGCTGGTCTCAGCATACAAGTCTGTTTAGATCAGTGGTCACTCATTCAAGACCCAAATTATCAGCATAGGTTTATTGATTCAGGTTCTTGCAGAGGTTTTCCACTAATTAAGTTGAGAAAGTGCTTTTTGTCTGTTCATGTTTGACGTTCTTGAACATAGCAAGCGAGAAGGATATGGAGAGTTTTCAGACATCGATTTCATACTCCGTCAATGAAGGGATTATACTGGGCATTACATTCATATCTGGAAAAGGCTATTTAAATGATTAAATTATATCAGCTCGCTTGCACTGAGATTGGAGGGGTGGAAATATTGGAGGTATGTATGTCCTAAAAAACATACGCCAATATGCCAATTTCAGTAAATGCAACTAGGAATATTTAAGACTGACCAAAGCTGGTCTTAGCGGGAATTGGCTATGGTATTGATTTTGCCAGCAGATGCGCACACAGTAGTCTTATGTACATCAGCAATGTTTTATTAAAATATCACAAGTAGCGAAACAATCAACAGACGTTTCCCTTTTTCAAATGTATATTGGACATCTTTGTCTAGCTTCTGTGAAACATTTGGACTTATTATTTGCGATGCCTGTTGAATGAAAGGTTTCAGTGTATGTAGGAAGCCTGTTTAAGAACATGAAGTTAGTTAAAAAGACTGCTTATTGTTTTTCATTTATGATTTATTCAAAAAAAATGTGTCTTCCACTTTTCTCTGTTGGACCTAATTGTTATATCACGGGAATTCAGATCGCTGTCCGTGGGCTGAATCAGTTTGTTTGTTTACCTTTCACTTGGCAAAGTCACTATTGGCCTTATCAGCGGCGATGGTAGGCTGTAGCTATATATATTTGGGAGCAGTAACGGTGAGTGGATATTCCACTAGCGGTTAGAGCATTGAAATTGCTTTATAAAGGGGCACAAGACAGGGATGCTCTCTCTCCCACTTCTGTTTGCACAGTCAATTGAACAGCTTGCAAAAATAATTAGACAGGACCCAAATGTAGACGGTATCAGTATTGGTAAACATTAATATAAACTAAACTTATTGCAGATGATCTCCTGATATACTTGACCAATATTGAAAACTCAATGCCCCCCTCGCTAAAAATATATATATTATATATTCTAAAATCTCAGGATCTGAAATTAACGTGTAAAAAAAATGAAATAATGGCAATAGAAAAAATTATGACTCATGATATACAGCGATCCTTTAAGTGGACCACAAAAAAATATAAAATACTTAGGATGCTCAATAAGTGACAACGCAAGTCTGTATGTAGGCAGCAGCCGCTCTGTGTTAGTGATGGCTGTTTAACAGTCTGATGGACCAGCTTTGATGCACCTGTACTGACCTCGCTTTCTGGATGGTAGCGGGGTAAACAGGCAGTGGCTCGGGTAGTTGTTGTCTTTGATGATCTTTTTGGCATTCCTGTGACATTGTGTGCTGTAGGTGTCCTGGAGGGTAGGTAGTTTTCCCCAGGTGATGCGGTGTTGTGCAGTTGCCGTACCAGGCGGTGATGCAGCCCGACAGGATGCTCTCAATTGTGCATCTGTAAAAGATTGTGAGGGTTTTAGGTGACAAGCCAAATTTCTTCAGCCTCCTGAGGTTGAGAGGCACAGTTTGTCCGTGATGTGTATGCTGGGGAACGTTTTCCACCTTCTCCAGTCTACGATCATCTCCTTTGTTTTGTTAACGTTGAGTGAGAGGTTGTTTTGCTGACACCACACTCCGAGTTCCCTCACCTCCTCCCTGTAGACTGTCTCGTTGTTGTTGGTAATCAAGCCTACTACTGTTGTGTCGTCTGCAAACTTGATGATTGAGTTGGAGCCCTGCATGGTCACGCAGTCATGGGTGAACAGGGAGTACAGGAGGGGGCTGAGCACGCACCCTTGTGGGGCCCCAGTGTTGAGGATCAGCAAAGTGGAGATGTTGTTTCCTACCTTCACCACCTGGGGGCGGCCCGTCAGGAAGTCCAGGACCCAATTGCACAGGGTGGGGTTGAGACCCAGGGCCTCAAGCTTAATGATGAGCTTGGAGGGTACCATGGTGTTGAAGGCTGAGCTATAGTCAATGAACAGCATTATTACATAGATATTCCTCTTGTCCAGATGGGATAGGGCAGTGTGCAGTGTTATGGCAATTGCATCGAGTGTGGATCTATTGGGGCGGTAAGCAAATTGAAGTGGGTCTAGGGTGTCAGGTAAGGTAGAGGTGATATGATCCTTGACTAGCCTCTCAATGCACTTCATGATGACAGAAGTGAGTGCTATGGGCCAATAGTCATTTAGTTCAGTTACCTTTGCCTTCTAGGGTACATGAACAATGGTGGACATCTTGAAGCTTGTGGGGACAGCAGACTGGGATAGGGAGAAATTGAATATGTCTGTAAACACACCACCCAGCTGGTCTGTGCATGCTCTGAGGACGCGTCTAGGGATGCCGTCTGAGCCGGCAGCTTTGCTAGGCAGTTACCCCACTGAAGACATTATTTTAAAAAGTATACTTGCGCATAACAGACTTTATATGGGCAAATAAAACTCATAGAACATCTTCCTAAGTCTGAGAGTGGTTTTAACCTTCCAGACTGGGAATTGTATCAACCCGCCACTCAGGGCTTTTACTTGAGACATATAGTTAAATGCACTAAAGAGGAAAAATGGGTACCTGCACATGCTCATCCCCATATCCTTTTCACGTGGATAAAGCTAAGAACATTAACAATTTCATAGTTAAGAACACTATAACAATATGTGAGAAAATAAAACGTATTCTACAAGAACCAAAACCACTAAAAACAGTATGGAACAATCTGTGGATAGCGTTTCACAACTCCCCGATTTCCACATGGAAAACTATGGGCATAGAAACAGTAAATGACTTGGTAATAGGAAGTAAATGTATTTCCATGACAGAATTAAAAAGCCATTTTGGACTGACATATGTCGATATTTTCAAATACATGCAACTTAAAAGTTTAATATCACGAAATGTCGATTTTAAATATTTTGGACATAAAAGCAATCTTGAGGGAACCCTAATTTGAGTCAGAAAATGATTTTCATATGTTAGGTAAGATAAACAACCTTGCAGATAGCTTATCCAACTGACAACCTCTTGGAAAAATATTAACTATTGGAATTAAGACTTAAAAATAACTGATATTGACATTGGAACATACATTATATACAAAAATATGTAGACACTCCTTCAAATCATTGGCAGTAGAATGGCCCTACTGAAGACCTCAGTGACTTTCAACGTGGCACCGTCATAGGATGCCACCTTTCCAACAAGTCAGTTGGTAAAATATCTGCCCTGCTAAAGCTGCCCCGGTCAACTGTAGGTGCTGTTATTGTGAAGTGGAAATGTCTAGGAGCAACAACGGCTCAGCCGGGAAGTGGTAGGCCACACAAGCGCACATAAGCGCGTAGCGCTTAAAAACCGTCTGTCCGCGGTTGCAACACTCACTACCGAGTTCCAAACGGCCTCTGGAATTTTTTATTTAACTTGGCAAGTCAGTTAAGAACAAATTCTTATTTACAATGACGGCCTACCCCGGCCAAACCCTAACCTGACAACGCTGGGCCAATTGTGAGCCACCCTAAGGGACCCTCAATCATCCGGTTGTGATACAGCCTGGAATCGAACCAGGGTCTGTAGTGACACCTCTAGCACAGAGATGCAATGCCTTAGACCGCTGCACCACTCGGGAGCCCACGAACACAATGTCGGCACAATAACTGTTCGTCGGGAGCTTCATGAAATCGGTTTCCATGGCCAAGCAGCCACAGACAAGCCTAAGATCACCATGCGTAATGCCAAGCGTTAAGAATCTGGGTTTGGCGGATGCCAGGAGAAAACTACCTACAGGAATGCATAGTGTCAACTGTAAAGTTTGGTGGAGGAGGAATAATGTTCTGGGGCTATTTTTCATGGTTCCTTAGTTTCAATGAAGGGAAATATTAACGGTACAGCATACAATGACATTCTAGATGATTCTGTGCTTCCATCTTTGTAGCAACATTTTGGGGGTGGACCTTTCCTGTTTCAGTGAGGTCCATACAGAATGGTTTGTTAAAATCGCTGTGAAAGAGCAACGTTAGCAGATTCTAGCATAGTGTGTGAAACTAGCAATGACTCAATGGTCCATGCCTTCTGGGAATGCTATGGAGTCCAGGGATTATGGGTGGAGTTGGAAAGTTGGCTGTCAGAAGTTTTACAATGTAAATGTACTTTTAATCAGTCTGTGCATATTTCAAGACATGGCATTTGAGAGTGCAGTGAGATACCCGATGGGTTGGACGATACTTTTCCCGTCAATCATCTTGTTTGTGTATATTTTGTATTGTTTGAAAATACATACAATCTTGCAAAAGTGCTAACAATATATTTCCATATTGAAGCCGTGCAGTTACTGTTCAAAAACATGTTCAACATATTTATCCAATATGGGATAGGCTTACATTTCATTTTGTTTCTGTACGCTATTTACTAAACTAAGCTATAACGGACTAACATTCAAATTGGAGTTGATGACAATGCAATTCATAAAATACCGTAAATACACAACTTGAAGCAACCACATATTTAGCCAATGGGATACATTCTGATTGGCCAGAGAGGGGTCAAGCCTCGACACACCCTCAACTTGTTAATTCATCAAAACCCAGCCCTTTCGCGCCACCGCCAGCTACTGTGCCCATAATTCTGGTTGTGAAAATAGAAAAAATATTTATAATAATAATAATAATAATAATATATGCCATTTGACACACACCCCAACGTGTAGTGCTGCCGCAAGCGCTTAAATTTACCATTGCGTTATGTTTGTTAAAATAGAGTCCTGTATGTACGTATTAAATATTTTCCTAGATTGTGAACATCACCATGAATCAGCCCAGGAGTCAGCAGAGGGAGCCAGTGGACGTGACCTTCGCGGTGCGTGATGCCGTCGGCTACCTGAAGGGGTCAGAGATCAGCAACCACCTGAGGCTGCTCAACATGGTGGAGTTTAGCTACTACCTGGGCTTTCCCGTGCTGCAGATCGCCGAACGTGAGTCCATTACCATACTGTCTAATTGATTGGGATTTTATGCCAACTGTCTAATGGATTGAGATTTTATGTCAAGCACCCCTACTGGGATGTTGCCTTGGGGGAAATACATGTATTCTAATTGATTGCATTCTATTAATCAATCTGCTTTACCTTCTAAGGACCTCTTTTATACCTCAATAGGAATATTTTTAGGTTGTCTGTACTTTCCTTATTTCCCTCTCTTCTTTTCCCAATAGCTTTTCACTACCCAGAGTTGAACACCACCCAGTTGCTTCGCTCGTCTTGGGTTAGAACAGGTATGCTTCCCCTTGTCAACACATCTGACTTTAAGTATTCCACCCAATCTAAATCTCAACTGCAGCTAGAGGATGGATACACATTCAGGGCCTATGTTCTGGCTGTGTGATAGGCAATGTGTTGGCTCTGTATTGCCTGGCCTGTGTGATATCATAACCATCTGTTTCCTGTCCAGTGATGCTGGGTGTCCTGGACCAGGGGGTGGACGGGCGGACCTTCCAGGCCAAGATGGAGCGTCGTGTGGCCCTGCTGCTGGGAGAGGTTCTGAGGGCGGCCAGGCGTAACAAGAGGGCCACCAGCGTGGCCAACCACAGTGTTCAGGTAACCACATCAGAGACACTGTACTATACTGAGAATCATCTTGGAATTCTCGTGCTGTGCTTGACTATAGCGCTTAAGTACAGCAAATACAACTCTCACCCTGTGGTAATAACCCCTAGGCAAGGCTGCCATAGCCACTGTGTTACTAAAGAGAGTACGCCCAAGTCATCACCAGAAAAACAACCTGGGTTTCCTCAACCAGCCACTAACCCACATCCAGTCTCCAGGTTTATTAGAGTGGAATGATGAACAGTGTGTTGCCCCACATGAAACACACACACACACACACACACACACACACACACACACACACACACACACACACACACACACACACACACACACACACACACACACACACACACACACACACACACACACACACACACACACACACACACACACACACACACACACACACACACACACACACCTCCATATCCCACTCTCTCTGGCTGTGGACTTTCACAGGTGATGCCAGCGTACTGATTCTGTCAAGTCAAACTACAGCTTCTATGTGAGAGGCTGAGAGAGGCAGCAGGGTTTTAGTGATCACAAGAAGCAGAGTAGACAGTCTCACTGTGTTATTTAGAGCCAGACACAAACATTGAAGACAGTCCTTGAAATGCAAAAAGAAAGAGCTCAGAGCACTCTAATATGACATGTTCTTTTCAAGGCTAAAAACAGAAGAGCACCATCATTACAGTCGTGGCCAAAAGTTTTGAGAATGACACAAATGTTAATTTCCACAAAGTTTGCTGCTTCAGTGTCTTTAGATATTTTTTTCAGACATTATTATGGAATATACTGAAGTATAATTACAAGCATTTCATAAGTGTCAAAGGCTTTTATTGACAATTACATGAAGTTGATGCAAAGAGTCAATATTTGCAGTGTTGACCCATCATTTTCAAGACCTCTGCAATCCGCCCTGGCATGCTGTCAATTAACTTCTAGGCCACATCCTGACTGATGGCAGCCCATTCTTGCATAATCAATGCTTGGATTTTATCAGAATTTGTGGGGTTTTGTTTATCTACCTGCCTCTTGAGGATTGAGTTCTCAATGGCATTAATGTCTGGGGAGTTTCCTGGCCATAGGCCCAAAATATTAATGTTTTGTTCCCCGAGCCACTTAGTTATCACTTTTTCCTTATTGCAAGGTGCTCCGTCATGCTGGAAAAGGCATTATTCGTCTCCAAACTGTTCCTGGATGGCTGTGTTCTTAAGCAAAATTGTGAGTGAGCCCACTCCCTTGGCTGAGAAGCAACCCCACACATGAATGGTCTCAGGATGCTTTACCGTTGGCATGACACAGGACAGATGGTAGCGCTCAACTTGTCAAGCTTTTTTCCGGATGCCCCAAACCATCGGAAAGGGGATTCATCAGAGAAAATTACATTTACATTACATTTAAGTCATTTAGCAGACGCTCTTATCCAGAGCGACTTACAAATTGGTGCATTCACCTTATGACATCCAGTGGAACAGTCACTTTACAATAGTGCATCTAAATCTTAAAGGGGGGGGGGGGTGAGAGGGATTACTTATCCTATCCTAGGTATTCCTTAAAGAGGTGGGGTTTCAGGTGTCTCCGGAAGGTGGTGATTGACTCCGCTGTCCTGGTGTCGTGAGGGAGTTTGTTCCACCATTGGGGGGGCCAGAGCAGCGAACAGTTTTGACTGGGCTGAGCGGGAGCTGTACTTCCTCAGTGGTAGGGAGGCGAGCAGGCCAGAGGTGGATGAACGCAGTGCCCTTGTTTGGGTGTAGGGCCTAATCAGAGCCTGGAGGTACTGAGGTGCCGTTCCCCTCACAGCTCCGTAGGCAAGCACCATGGTCTTGTAGCGGATGCGAGCTTCAACTGGAAGCCAGTGGAGAGAACGGAGGAGCGGGGTGACGTGAGAGAACTTGGGAAGGTTGAACACCAGACGGGCTGCGGCGTTCTGGATGAGTTGAAGGGCTTTAATGGCACAGGCAGGGAGCCCAGCCAACAGCGAGTTGCAGTAATCCAGACGGGAGATGACAAGTGCCTGGATTAGGACCTGCGCCGCTTCCTGTGTGAGGCAGGGTCGTACTCTGCGGATGTTGTAGAGCATGAACCTACAGGAACGGGCCACCGCCTTGATGTTGGTTGAGAACGACAGGGTGTTGTCCAGGATCACACCAAGGTTCTTAGCGCTCTGGGAGGAGGACACAATGGAGTTGTCAACCGTGATGGCGAGATCATGGAACGGGCAGTCCTTCCCCGGGAGGAAGAGCAGCTCCGTCTTGCCGAGGTTCAGCTTGAGGTGGTGATCCGTCATCCACACTGATATGTCTGCCAGACATGCAGAGATGCGATTCGCCACCTGGTCATCAGAAGGGGGAAAGGAGAAGATTAGTTGTGTGTCGTCTGCATAGCAATGATAGGAGAGACCATGTGAGGTTATGACAGAGCCAAGTGACTTGGTGTATAGCGAGAATAGGAGAGGGCCTAGAACAGAGCCCTGGGGGACACCAGTGGTGAGAGCGCGTGGTGAGGAGACAGATTCTCGCCACGCCACCTGGTAGGAGCGACCTGTCAGGTAGGACGCAATCCAAGCGTGGGCCGCGCCGGAGATGCCCAACTCGGAGAGGGTGGAGAGGAGGATCTGATGGTTCACAGTATCGAAGGCAGCCGATAGATCTAGAAGGATGAGAGCAGAGGAGAGAGAGTTAGCTTTAGCAGTGCGGAGCGCCTCCGTGATACAGAGGAGAGCAGTCTCAGTTGAATGACTAGTCTTGAAACCTGACTGATTTGGATCAAGAAGATCATTCAGAGAGAGATAGCGGGAGAGCTGGCCAAGGACGGCACGTTCGAGAGTTTTGGAGAGAAAAGAAAGAAGGGATACTGGTCTGTAATTGTTGACATCGGAGGGATCGAGTGTAGGTTTTTTCAGAAGGGGTGCAACTCTCGCTCTCTTGAAGACGGAAGGGTCGTAGCCAGCGGTCAGGGATGAGTTGATGAGCGAGGTGAGGTAAGGGAGAAGGTCTCCGGAAATGGTCTGGAGAAGAGGGGAGGGGATAGGGTCAAGCGGGCAGGTTGTTGGGCGGCCGGCCGTCACAAGACGCGAGATTTCATCTGGAGAGAGAGGGGAGAAAGAGGTCAGAGCACAGGGTAGGGCAGTGTGAGCAGAACCAGCGGTGTCGTTTGACTTTGCAAACGAGGATCGGATGTCGTCGACCTTCTTTTCAAAATGGTTGACGAAGTCGTCTGCAGAGAGGGAGGAGGGGGGGGGGGAGGATTCAGGAGGGAGGAGAAGGTGGCAAAGAGCTTCCTAGGGTTAGAGGCAGATGCTTGGAATTTAGCGTGGTAGAAAGTGGCTTTAGCAGCAGAGACAGAGGAGGAAAATGTAGAGAGGATGGAGTGAAAGGATGCCAGGTCCGCAGGGAGGCGAGTTTTCCTCCATTTCCGCTCGGCTGCCCGGAGCCCTGTTCTGTGAAATTACTTTACCCCAGTCCTCAGCACTCCAATCCCTGTACCTTTTGCAGAATATCAGAGAGAAGTGGCTTCTTTGCTGCCCTTCTTGACACCAGGTCATCCTCCAAAAGTCTTCGCCTCACTGTGCATGCAGATGCACTCACACCTGTCTGCTGCCATTCCTGAGCAAGCTCTGTACTGGTGGTACCCCGATCCCACAGCTGAATCAACTTTAGGAGACGGTCACGGCGCTTGCTGGACTTTCTTAGGTGCCCTGAAGCCTTCTTCACAACAATTGAACCACTCTCCTTGAAGTTCTCGATAAATGGTTGATTTAGGTGCAATCTTACTGGCAGCAATATCCTTGCCTGTGAAGCCCTTTTTGTGCAAAGCAATGATGACTGCACGTGTTTCCTTGCAGGTAACCATGGTTACAGAGGAAGAACAATGATTCCAAGCCCCACCCTCCTTTTGAAGCTTCCAGTCTGTTATTCAAACTCAGGGCAAGGTGACTGGTAACATGACCGAATACAAACAGTGCAGCTATTCCCTCCGCAAGGCTATCAAACAAGCTAAGCGTCAGTATAGAGACAAAGTAGAATCTCAATTCAACGGCTCAGACACAAGAGGTATGTCGCAGGGTCTACAGTCAATCACGGACTACAAGAAGAAAACCATCCCAGTCACGGACCAGGATGTCTTGCTCCCAGGCAGACTAAATAACTTTTTTTGCCCGCTTTGAGGACAATACAGTGCCACTGACACGGCCTGCAACGAATACATGCGCGGCCTGCAACGAAAACATGCGGACATTTAAACGTGTTAACCCTCGCAAGGGTGCAGGCCCAGACGGCATCCCCAGCCGCGCCCTCAGAGCATGCGCAGACCAGCTGGCCGGTGTGTTCACGGACATATTCAATCAATCCCTATACCAGTCTGCTGTTCCCACATGCTTCAAGAGGGCCACTATTGTTCCTGTTCCCAAGAAAGCTAAGGTAACTGAGCTTAACGACTACCGCCCCGTAGCACTCACTTCCGTCATCATGAAGTGCTTTGAGAGACTAGTCAAGGACCATATCACCTCCACCCTACCTGACACCCTAGACCCACTCCAATTTGCTTACCGCCCAAATAGGTCCACAGACGATGCAATCTCAACCACACTGCACACTGCCCTAACCCATCTGGACAAGAGGAATACCTATGTGAGAATGCTGTTCATCGACTACAGCTCGGCATTCAACACCATAGTACCCTCCAAGCTCGAGATCCTGGGTCTCGACCCCGCCCTGTGCAACTGGGTACTGGACTTCCTGACGGGCCGCCCCCAGGTGGTGAGGGTAGGCAACATCTCCACCCCGCTGATCCTCAACACTGGGGCCCCACAAGGGTGTGTTCTGAGCCCTCTCCTGTACTCCCTGTTCACCCACGACTGCGTGGCCACGCACGCCTCCAACTCAATCATCAAGTTTGCGGACGACAACAGCGGTAGGCTTGATTACCAACAACGACAAGACGGCCTACAGGGAGGAGGTGAGGGCCCTCGGAGTGTGGTGTCAGGAAAATAACCTCACACTCAACGTCAACAAAACTAAGGAGATGATTGTGGACTTCAGGAAACAGCAGAGGGAACACCCCCCTATCCACATCGATGGAACAGTAGTGGAGAGGGTAGTAAGTTTTAAGTTCCTCGGCATACACATCACAGACAAATTGAATTGGTCCACTCACACAGACAGCATCGTGAAGAAGGAGCAGCAGCGCCTCTTCAACCTCAGGAGGCTGAAGAAATTCGGCTTGTCACCAAAAGCACTCACAAACTTCTACAGATGCACAATCGAGAGCATCCTGGCGGGCTGTATCACCGCCTGGTACGGCAACTGCTCCGCCCACAACCGTAAGGCTCTCCAAAGGGTAGTGAGGTCTGCACAACGCATCACCGGGGGCAAACTACCAGGACACCTACACCACCCGATGTTACAGGAAGGCCATAAAGATCATCAAGGACAACAACCACCCGAGCCACTGCCTGTTCACCCCGCTATCATCCAGAAGGCGAGGTCAGTACAGGTGCATCAAAGCTGGGACTGAGAGACTGAAAAACAGCTTCTATCTCAAGGCCATCAGACTGTTAAACAGTCACCACTAACATTGAGTGGCTGCTGCCAACACACTGACTCAACTCCAGCCACTTTAATCATGGGAATTGATGGAAAATGATGTAAAATATATCACTAGCCACTTTAAACAATGCTACCTAATATAATGTTTACATACCCTACATTATTCATCTCATATGCATACGTATATCATGTACTCTATATCATTTACTGCATCCTTATGTAATACATGTATCACTAGCCACTTTAAACTATGCCACTTTGTTCACATACTCATCTCATATGTATATACTGTACTCTATATCATCTACTACATCTGTATGTAATGCATGTATCACTAGCCACTTTAACTATGCCACTTTGTTTACATACTCATCTCATATGTACAGTGCCTTGCGAAAGTATTCGGCCCCCTTGAACTTTGCGACCTTTCGCCACATTTCAGGCTTCAAACATAAAGATATAAAACTGTATTTTTTTGTGAAGAATCAACAACAAGTGGGACACAATCTTGAAGTGGAACGACATTTATTGGATATTTCAAACTTTTTTAACAAATAAAAAACGGAAAAATTGGGCGTGCAAAATTATTCAGCCCCCTTAAGTTAATACTTTGTAGAGCCACCTTTTGCTGCGATTACAGCTGTAAATTGCCAATTTATTATTTATGACTTTTAGCTAACATTAGATCCAGAGATTCTTACCTTTGCCTCGATTCGTCATCTCGCCCAGATCGTCACTGCATATACTGTATATTCTAAAATCCCCTATGGGAAAAATGAATGGTGCAAAAATGATTGGAACCGTTTCCCTGTTTGACTGCTAGGTTTTATGGGTATTATGACTCATAATG
Source organism: Oncorhynchus gorbuscha (assembly GCF_021184085.1). Taxonomy (NCBI): domain Eukaryota; kingdom Metazoa; phylum Chordata; class Actinopteri; order Salmoniformes; family Salmonidae; genus Oncorhynchus; species Oncorhynchus gorbuscha. Next base: position 22,315,114 of record NC_060173.1, on the reverse strand, counting down.
TGGTACTCTATTAGAACTCTAATCATAGCCCATACCGAACACAGGTTCACCGCTAATTCACGATCCATTAAACGTCCGTGGGTCTGTGGAGATCTGGGAAGCAGATCTCTGAAGGTGCTATGATATTTATCACTAACAGCCCCCACCTGCGTGTAGACCATCGCACCTTCTCTGCCCCGTCCACAGGGCCCGTTAACATACCCCTCCCCACAACTAGAGTAGATTTCTGCATTTATAATAACTCCAGCTGCCAGGCAGAATGAGAGCGAGAGATAATTAATAATTTATCTGCTATTAGTGACTGGCGACACAGCATTCAAGTAACGGAACTTGGAAAAAAAGAAAAAGAGACTTGGTGGTTGGTCTTTGATTAGCTGGCCTGTGATGAATAGGTGGTGTCGCCATGGATACCCTGGCCTATCCTGTCCCCTAAATGTTGTTGTGAAGAGAGGGGAGAGGGGAGTAGAGCAGGTGCTGTGGAGAACCACAAAAGGCAAAGCCTGATTAGTAAAGCTGTGTGACTCTGGGTAGAAAAGACTACAACCCCTCGATAATGAGTCTCACTGTTGCGATTCATGGAGAGCTCACCACGAGGAATAATATTGAATGGTTTTACCAGTTGATGTGACTCACTGTACAAGTCCAACTCTGTTTGCAGTCACATCCACCAATACCCCTTCTAAAGACTACTGCTACATTATTGTGGGGGCTATATATACAGTTGAAGTCGGGAGTTTACGTACACTTTAGCCAAATATATTAAACTCAGTTTTTCAGTTCCTGACTTAAATCCGAGAAAACATTCCCTGTCTTAGGTCAATTAGGATCACCACTTTAATTTAAGAATGTGAAATGTCAGAATAATAATAGAGAGAGTGATTTATTTCAGCTTTTATTTCTTTCATCTCATTCCCGTGGGTCAGAAGTTTACATACACTCAATTAGTATTTGGTAGCATTGTCTTTAAATTGTTTAACTTTGGGTAAACATTTAGGGTAGACTTACACAGGCTTCCCACAATGAGTTGGGTGAATTTTGGCCCATTCCTCCTGACAGAGCTGGTGTAACTGAGTCAAGTTTGTAGGCCTCCTTGCTCGCACACGCTTTTTCAGTTCTGCCCACAAATGTTCTATATGATTGAGGTCAGGGCTTTGTGATGGCCACTCCAATACTTTGACTTTGTTGTCCTTAAGCCATTTTGCCACAACTTTGGAAGTATGCTTGGGGTCATTGTCCATTTGGAAGACGCATTTGCGACTAAATTTTAACTTCCTGATTAGAGGTCAACCGATTATGAATTTTCACTGGAGAACCAAGATGCCGATTAATCGGCCGATTTATTTAGAAAAAAATGCTTGTAAGAATGACAATTACAACAATACTGAATGAACACTTATTTTAACTTAATATAATACATCAATAAAATCAATTTAGCCTGAAGTAAATAATGAAACATGTTCAATTTGGTTTAAATAATGCAAAAAACAAAGTGTTTGAGAATAAAGTAAAAGTGCAATATGTGCAATGTAAGAAAGCTAACGTTTCAGTTCCTTGCTCAAAACATGAGAACATATGAAAGCTGGTGGTTCCTTTTAACATGAGTCATCAATATTCCCAGGTAAGAAGTTTTAGGTTGTAGTTATTATAGGAATTATAGGACTATTTCCCTCTATACCATTTGTATTTCATTAACCTTTGACTATTGGATGTTCTTATAGGCAGTTTAGTATTGCCAGTGTAATACTATAGCTTCCATCTCTCTCCTCGCTCCTCCCTGGGCTCGAACCAGCAACACAACGACAACAGCCACCATTGAAGAAGCAGTGTTACCCATGCAGAACAAGGGGAACAACTACGAGAAGGCTCAGAGCGAGTGACGTTTGAAACGCTATTTGCGCGAACTAGCTAGCCAATTCAAATCAAATCCAATTTTATTTGTCACATACACATGGTTAGCAGATATTAATGTGAGTGTAGCGAAATGCTTGTGCTTCTAGTTTGGACAATGCAAAACAAGTAATCTAGCTAACAATTCCAAAACTACTACCTTATAGACACAAGTGTAAGGGGATAAAGAATATGTACATAAAGATATATGAATGAGTGATGGTACAGAGTGGCATAGACAAGATTCAGTAGATGGTATTGAGTGCAGTATATACATATGAGATGAGTATGTAAACAAAGTGGCATAGTTAAAGTGGCTAGTGATACATGTATTACATAAAGATGCAGTAGATGATATAGAGTACAGTATATACATATACATATGAGATGAATAATGTAGGGTATGTAAACATTATATTAGGTAGCATTGTTTAAAGTGACTAGTGATATATTTTACATCATTTCCCATCAATTCCCATTATTAAAGTGGCTGGAGTTGAGTCAGTGTGTTGGCAGCAGCGGTTACACCAGCCTCATCTCGGGAGTTGATAGGCTTGTAATCATAAACAGCGCAATGCTTGACGCACAACGAAGAGCTGCTGGGAAAACGCACGAAAGTGCTGTTTCAATGAATGTTTACGCGCCTGCTTCTGCCTACCACCGCTCAGTCAGATACTTAGATACTTGTATGCTTGTATGCTCAGTCAGATTATATGCAACGCAGGACACGCTAGATAATAACTAGTAATATCATCAACCATGTGTAGTTAACTAATGATTATGATTGATTGTTTTTTATAAGATAAGTTTAATGCTAGCTGGCAACTTACCTTGGCTTACTGCATTCGCGTAACAGGCAGTCTCCTTGTGGAGTGCAATGAGAGAGAGGCAGGTCGTTATTGCGTTGGACTAGTTAACTGTAAGGTTGCAAGATTGGATCCCCCGACCTGACAAGATGAAAATCTGTCTTTCTGCCCCTGAACAAGGCAGTTAACCCACCGTTCCTAGGCTGTCATTGAAAATAAGAACGTGCTCTTAACTGACTTGCCAAGTTAAATAAAGGTATAAAAAAAATACAAATCGGCGCCCAAAAACACAGATTTACGATTGTTATGAAAACTTGAAATCGGCCCTAATTAATCAGCCATTCTGATTAATTGGTCAACCTCTATTCCTGACTGATGTCTTGAGATGTTGCTTCAATGTAACCACATAATTTTCCGTCCTCATGATGCCATCCATTTTGTGAAGTGCACCAGTCCCTCCTGCAGCAAAGCACCCCCACACATGATGCTGCTACCCCGTGCTTCACGGTTGGGATGGTATTCATCGGCTTTCAAGCCTCCCCCTTTTCCTCCAAACATAACGATGGTCATTATGGCCAAACAGTTCTATTTTCGTTTCATCAGACCAGAGGACATTTCTCCAAAAAGTACGATCTTTGCCCCCCATGAGCAGTTGCAAACCGCAGTTGCAAACCACTTTTCGCACCAAAATATGTTCATCTCTAGGAGACAGAATGCATCTCCTTCCTGAGTGGTATGACGGCTGCATGGTCCCATGGTGTTTATACTTGCATACTATTGTTTGTACAAATGAACATGGTACCTTCAGGCATTTCAGGATTTCAGCCATGCCCAGAAATCTGCTCCTTTTATTCTTTGTCCCCAACGCTCTAGGCGACCAGTTTTGATCGCCTTTAGCCGCACCCTCATACTACTCCTCCTCTGTTCCGCGGGTGATGTGGACGTAAACCCAGGCCCTGCATGTCCCCAGTCACCCTCATTTGTTGACTTCTGTGATCAAAAAAGCCTTGGTTTCATGCATGTCAACATCAGAAGCCTCCTGCTACCGACCCCCCTCAGCTCCCAGCTGTGCCCTGGACACTATTTGTGAATTGATCGCCCCCCATCTAGCTTCAGAGTTTGTTCTGTTAGTTGACCTAAACTGGGATATGCTAAACAACCCGGCAGTCCTACAATCTAAGCTAGATGCCCTCAATCTCACACAAATCATCAAGGAACCCACCAGGTACAACCCTAAATCTGTAAACAAGGGCACCCTCATAGACGTCATCCTGACCAACTGGCCCTCCAAATACACCTCCGCTGTCTTCAACCAGGATCTCAGCGATCACTGCCTCATTGCCTGTATCCGCTACGGATCCGCAGTCAAACAACCGCCCCTCATCACTGTCAAACACTCCCTAAAATACTTCTGTGAGCAGGCCTTTGTAATTATTCCTCCTACTCCAACCTTGGCCAACAGCTCCCCCCGCAGCTACTCGCCCAAGCCTCTCCAGGTTCTCCTTTACCCAAATCCAGATAGCAGATGTTCTGAACGAGCTGCAGGACCTGGACCCGTACAAATCAGCTGGGCTTGACAATCTGGACCCTCTATTTCTGAAACTATCCGCCGCCATTGTCGCAACACCTTTTACCAGCATGTTCAACCTCTCTTTCATATCGTCTGAGATCCCCAAGGATTGGAAAGCTGCCACAGTCATCCCCCACTTCAAAGGGGGAAACACCCTGGACCCAAACTGTTACAGACCTATATCCATCCTGCCCTGCCTATCTAAGGTCTTCGAAAGCCAAGTCAACAAACAGGTCACTGACCATCTCGAATCCCACCGTACCTTCTCTGCTGTGAAATCTGGTTTCCGAGCCGGTCACGGGTGCACCTCAGCCACGCTCAAGGTACTAAACAATATCATAACCGCCATCGATAAAAGACAGTACTGTGCAGCCGTCTTCATCGACCTTGCCAAGGATTTCGACTCTGTCAATCACCATATTTTTATCGGCAGACTCAGTAGCCTCGGTTTTTCTGATGACTGCCTTGCCTGGTTCACCAACTACTTTGCAGACAGAGTTCAGTGTGTCAAATCGGAGGGCATGCTGTCCGGTCCTCTGGCAGTCTCTATGGGGGTGCCACAGGGTTCAATTCTCGGGCCGACTCTTTTCTCTGTATATATCAATGATGTTGCTCTTGCTGCGGGCGATTCCCTGATCCACCTCTACGCAGACGACACCATTCTGTATACTTCCGGCCCGTCCTTGGACACTCCTTCCGTGGCCTCCAACTGCTCTTAAACGCTAGTAAAACCAAATGCATGCTTTTCAACCGTTCGCTGCCTGCAGCCACACGCCCGACTAGCATCACCACCCTGGATGGTTCCGACCTAGAATATGTGGACATCTATAAGTACCTAGGTGTCTGGCTAGACTGTAAACTCTCCTTCCAGACTCATATCAAACATCTCCAATCTAAAATCAAATCCAGAGTCGTCTTTCTATTCCGCAACAAAGCCTCCTTCACTCACGCCGCCAAACTTACCCTAGTAAAACAGACTATCCTACCGATCCTCGACTTCGGCGATGTCATCTAAAAAATAGCTTCCAACACTCTAATCAGCAAACGATGCAGTTTATCACAGTGCCATCGGTTTTGTTACTAAAGCACCTTATACCACACACCACAGCGACCTGTATGCTCTAGTCGGCTGGCCCTCGCTACATATTCGTCGCCAGACCCACTGGCTCCAGGTCATCTACAAGTCCATGCTAGGTAAAGCTTCGCCTTATCTCAGTTCACTGGTCACGATGGCAACACGCAGCAGGTGTATCTCACTGATCATCCCTAAAGCCAACACCTCATTTGGCCGCCTTTCGTTCCAGTTCTCTGCTGCCTGTGACTGGAACGAATTGCAAAAATCGCTGAAGTTTGAGATTTTTATCTCCCTCACCAATTTCAAACATCTGCTATCTGAGCAGCTAACCGATCGCTGCAGCTGTACATAGTCCATCGGTAAATAGCCCACCCATTTTGACCTACCTCATCCTCATACTGTTTTTATTTATTTACTTTTCTGCTCTTTTGCACACCAATATCTCTACCTGTACATGACCATCTGATCATTTATCACTCCAGTGTTCATCTGCAAAATTGTAATTATTCGCCTACTTCCTCATGCCTTTTGCACACAATGTATATTCTTTTTTTTCTACTGTGTTATTGACTTGTTAATTGTTTACTCCATGTGTAACTCTGTGTTGTCTGTTCACACTGCTATGCTTTATCTTGGCCAGGTCACAGTTGCAAATGAGAACTTGTTGTCAACTAGCCTACCTGGTTAAATAAAGGTGAAATAAAAACATAATTTTGGGGGGAAAATGCTCCCAAGGATGAACCAGACTTGTGGAGGTCTACATTTTTTTCTGAGGTCTTGGCTGATTTCTTTTGATTTTCCTATCATGTCAAGCCAAGAGGCACAGAGTTTGAAGGCAGGCCTTGAAATACATCCACAGGTACACCTCCAATTGACTCAAATGATGTCAATTATCCTAACAGAAGCTTCTAAAGCCATGACGCATTTTCTGTAATTTTCCAAGCTGTTTAAAGGCACAGTCAACTTAGTGTATGTAAACTTCTAACCCACTGGAATTGTGTTACAGTGAATTATAAGTGGAATAATCTGTCTGTAAACAATTGTTAGAATTACTTGTGTCATGCACAAAGTAGATGTCCTAACCGACTTGCCAAAACTATAGTTTGTTAACAAGAAATGTGTGCAGTGGTTGAAAAACGTTTTAATGACTCCAACCTATGTGTATGAAAACTTCCAACTTCAACTGTTTCTACTGTAGTAGGTCAAAGCTGTGTGTTGGAAAACCTTGGTACAGCATGGGTGAAATAGGCATCGTGGTGCTCATGTGAATTTCCTTTCTTTTTTTGCTTTAGACCAATTCTGATTCTCACTTAAAATGTATTTTTTTTGTTTTTAATAATTGTTGGGTAACAGTTAAATTAAACCAGGTGGGGTTGCAAAATTCAAATAACTTTCGCAAAATTCCCAGTTTTTCACAGAAATCCTGGTTGTAGGGTTCCTGGATTTCCTGTTTATTCCTTCATAATTGAAGGAATCTTCCAACCACGATTTCTGGAAAACAGGGGCATTTTTGGAAAGTTACTGACATGTTGCAACCCTAGTACCAGGCATTGTCGCAGCAAGCTTTCTAGTCTAGAACTGTGATGTTAACAGTAACACACATCTCCCTGCAGATTGTGAGTACGACCAGGCTGGTGGGAGCGGACCACCCTCTGGATATGGTGTACTTTGTGGACCAGCTAGGACAGCGGTTGCCTGCCATCACCACGGCCAACATGCTGAACAGACTGGATGTGCAAAGGGCAGCCATCGTGTTGGGCTACAGAGTACAGGGCATCCTGGCTACACGTAAGTAGAGCCTTAGCGTGGTTAGAAATGGCAAGACAGCACAAAAAGGGTAAGTCTACCTGCCCACGCTACCTTTACTGGAGTTGAAAGGAACTGAGCTCAGTTAAATTGGAATATGTATGAAGGACCCTAATGTATACACAGTAATCAGCTTTAATGTATGGAGTGCCTCCTCCCTACTGTATCCATGCACCAGTGCATTCATTGGCACAGAATAGTGTTCATTAAGATTTTGGAGCTCCTGATCAAAGGTCAGTAAATAAATGAAAAGTATACAGACTAATTGCTCAGTATATGTTGGTGTTTATTTGGCAGCGTTTGAACTGATTACCTCATCCTATACACTGGGCCAAATGCTTCACCTCATTATATATCTATGTTGGAGATGTAGGAGTCGAAGCACCTCAAGGGACTTCTGTCCCTGCTTTAAGCCTGCTCTTATGGCAAGTGACTGTTCCACTGGATGTCATAAGGTGAATGCACCAATTTGTAAGTCGCTCTGGATAAGAGCGTCTGCTAAATGACTTAAATGTAAATGTAAATGTAAAAGTGAGGTTTTTCCCAGGGGATACGACAAGCCTTAATTGCAGAAGAACAGAACCGCTGTAAGATGTGTGTAACACCGTGTGTAGCATGCAGTGTAACTACTGTAGCTGTTTATGAATGAACTCCGTGTGGATGTGACGTGGTGGAGTTGGACCAAGGTGCAGAGAATGGATCAGACGAGGAATCAAAGGTTTCGGATTACGTAAATACTTCACAGATAAAATAAGGAAACAGGATCACAGTAATACTTAAACATAAATAACAACAGTAAGACTAGAACGTACTCAGGCGACACACAAGGAAACAGAAATCAAGCTTCTGTGAACAAGAACAGAAAACACACCTCTTTTAAAAGGGAAATCATAATGAACTGATAAGCAACACCTGAGTAACAAAGAAAGGAACCATGATAGTGGAAGTTTGGAATTCTGATGGGGATGGGGACATAAACACGTAGACACAGACAGAAGTATACACACATGCAAGCATACACACACCCACACACACACACACAGACAAAGACATACCGACATGCACACGCATGTAATTACACACTCCATAATGTTGTATGCCATGTTATATATTATTGATGTATCTATGGCCATTTTCCTGTAGCTGTGGAGAAGGTGGCAGGGTACCCTCCTCCAGACACGGAGAACACCAGCATGTGGATCATCATAGGCGTGGTGGTGCCGCTAGGCGTGGTCATCGTCATCATCTCCATCCTCTACTGGAAGCTGTGTCGCACCGACAAGTTGGAGTTCCAGCCTGACGCCATGACCACTGTCCAGCAAAGACAGAAGGTGAGGAGAGGAGGAGGGACGATGGACCAAGAGCATGGTCCTAGTCCCCTGTTTCTCTCTGTGTTTATTCCCCTCTTTTAACCTGCTGCCATCATCTTTCCATCTCTGGATGTGTTGGCTCCTACATGTTATGTTGCCTGTCTCTGTCCATAACCACTGTTTTATATGTGCCTATTGTACACAGACTGCGTTGGATTAGTTTCAGCCTTTTCTGTTCTAAACATTTCTCTAACTCTATGTATCCCTCTTTGGCCTATCTACAGCACCTCTGTATGTGGTGTATTGTTACTTTAGTTATCTCTCACACTGACAGCTATTTTTCCTCCTCTACCTTCACACACAGCATGGAGAGATTTGTGTTATCAGCCAGTCGGCTCCTCTGTGTCTCTCCACTGTTTGTGTTATACAGTTATCTCCCCTCTTAAGGACATATCTGTATCCAGGCCTCTATATCTCCCTGGCAGTGCATTCCTCACCTCCTACTTGTTATTATTTGAGGGCTGTAGTTCTCACACTATGGGGAGTTGTGGTGGTCTCAGGTTTGATCTCTGTGGGGGTGAAGCCTAACTTCATCTTCAGTCGAATTTTCACTTAGTCATCCATTGATGTCAATGGGAGACCAAGTGAAAATGTGACTTAAGTGGGATTAGCCGCTGTGCTGATAGGCTGTACTGTATGGGAGCTTAGAGTAGTAGAGTACTATCTCTCTCCCCTGCGGCCAGTGATCCAGTCTCATGCTGGAGAGGATCACAGGCTCCCTATGTGGCAGCAGCCCATGCTTGAGAGAGGATCACAGGCTCCCTATGTGGCAGCAGCCCATGCTTGAGAGAGGATCACAGGCTCCCTATGTGGCAGCAGCCCATGCTTGAGAGAGGATCACAGGCTCCCTATGTGGCAGCAGCCCATGCTTGAGAGAGGATCACAGGCTCCCTATGTGGCAGCAGCCCATGCTTGAGAGAGGATCACATGCTCGCTATGTGGCAGCAGCCCATGCTTGAGAGAGGATCACATACTCGCTATGTGACAGGCAGCCCAACAGTAATTGGCTCTCGCTGCAGTAAGGCACAGCAGCTGTGTTCTTGCCCAGGGCTGCTCCCACAGTACTGCAGCTCCACACAGCTCTACAAGATCCCCCTGGCTGACAGTAACACACACGCACGCATACATGGACACACACACACAGAGACACCCTGCATAATACACACTTGTTGCTATCCAGACAGACAGGATGTGCTCTGACTACTGCTGCTGCTGGGGGCTTTCTAATGTCTATCCTCCTGGTATCACACAGACACACATGCTGCCCCTCATATACTGTCCTGCTCTGCTATTATTAGACTGCCTGGTCTGTCTGTGTTGTTGTTATGGGTTACCCTGTCTCTGATTGATCTTTTCCTCAGCCTCTGACATCTCTGTCCAGTTGGAATGAGGCAAATGCAGATTAATATGTACAAGCATCTATCCTTCCTTACCTCAGTCTAAGACCTCTACCATCCATCAATCACGTAACACCTCTCCTCTTTCCATTTCCATCTCTTTTCTTCTTTCTATTTCTGTTCAGTCCGCTCAACCTTTCAGGGAATCATCGTTCAGGGAATCAAGGTCTCCTCTTCCAATCAAGAGGCAAATAATGATTACTGAGAGTGAGGAGGAAGAGGAGGGGGAAGAAGAGGAAGAGGAAGATGAGAGAAAGGGGAAGGTACAAAGTAGAAGGTTGTAGTTC